>NC_133658.1:509651150-509876299 GCF_037893015.1 Macrotis lagotis
AGTGCTCTATCCACTGTGCAACCTAGCCATCCCTTTCTAATTTTTTTAGTTGCATATTTAGTTCATTGATTTCCTCTTTCTCTAATTTATTCATGCAAGCATTTAAAGATATAATGCATCCCGTGTCAACTGCTTTGAGTAAATCCCTTAGGTTTTGGTATGTTGTTTCATTATTGTCATTATGTAGGATAAAATAATTGTTTCAGTAATTTGTTGTTTGATACACTCAATCTTTAAAATGAGTTTATTCAGTTTCCAATTAGTTCTGGTCTGTATTTCCCTGGCCCAATAGTGCATATGATTTTTATTGCATTGTGATCTCAGAAAGATGTATTCACTATTTCTGCCTTTCTGCAGCTGATCATTAGGTTTTATGCCATAGTACATAGTCAATTGTTGTACAAGTGTCATGTACTGCAGAAAAAAGGTATATTCATTTCTATCTCCATTCAATTGCCTCCATAAGTCTGTCATATCTAGTTTTCTAACAATCTGTTTACCTCCTTAACTTCTTTCTTGTTTATTTTATGATTTGATTTATCTAGATCTGAGAGTGGGAGGTTGAGGTCTCCCATTAGTATACTTTTGCTGTCTATGTCTTCTTGTAGTTTTTTCTCCTCTAGGAATTTGGATGTTATCCCATTGGGTGCATATATATTCAGTATTGAAATCACTTTTTTGTCTATGGTACTTTTTAAGTGGATATAGTTTCCTTCCTTATCTCTTTTAACACAATTTATTTTTGCAGCTGCTTTGTCTGAGATATGGATTGCTACCCCTGCTTTTTTTTCACTTCAGCAAAATATATTTTGCTCCAACCTTTTATCTTTATTCTATATGTATCTCTCTGTTTCAAATGAGTTTCTTGTACACAGCATATTGTAGGATTCTGTTTTTTAATCCATTCTGCTATTTGCTTACTTTTTAAGGGAGAGTTCATCCCATTCACATTCAAAGTTATAATTACTAAGTCTTTATTGCCCTCCATGCTATCTTTCCTCTGTTTGTATTTTCCCTTCCCCCCTTTATCCATATTCCCCAGCATTTTGTTTCTGAATACCACCCCCTTCAGTGTGCTTGCCTTCCTATATCCACCTGCCTCCCCTGTCTTTCTCCTTTCCCTTTTTTCCCTTTTCCCTTCCTTTCCTTCTGTTAGTTCCCTCTTTTTCACCCCCTACCTGTCTCTGTCCCCCTTCCCTTTTCCTCTTTTAATACTTGCAAGGTAAGATTTTTTAAGTTAACTGTGTGTGTGTGTGTGTGTGTGTGTGTGTAAGTTAACTTTAAGCCAAGTCAGATGAGAGGAAGATTCAGGTGTTTCTCATCTCCTCCCTTCTTCCCCTCTATTACTATAGGTCTTTTGCACCTCTTAATGAAATGAGATTTGCCCTCATTCAATCCCCTCCCTCCTTCCATCTCCTTCCTGTCCCCCTTTTAAAGGAAGATGTGTTTTTAAATATTTCTGAGTCATAGAAAATTCTGAGTATCCATCACTTCTAGCTAAGTATATTTATTCAGTTACAATTTTTGAGAGTTATTAGGGTCTTTTTCCCAAGTAGGGATGAGGCCAGTTTCATCCCATTGGGTAGCAGTCTCATGGATAAGTCATGAGTATCCATCATTTCTGGTATATTCTCTCTGATAGAGTTACAATTCTTAAGAGTTATGAGACTCTTTTTCCCATGCTGGGATATAGTCAGTTTCATCTTATTGGATAGCAGTTCTCCCACACACACACACCTTTTTTTTTAAACCTTTTCCTGTGTCTCTTGAACCACCTGTTTGATGTACACATTTTCCATTTAAATTCTGGTCTTTTCATCAGGAATTTTTGGAATTCATCCATTTCATTAAATGTCCATCTTTTCCCCTGAAAAAGAAGGTTCAGCTTTGTGGGACAGTGGATTCTTGGCTGCATTCCAAGCTCCCTTGCTCTTCAGAATATCTCATTCCAGGCCCTTTGATCACTTAATGTTGATGCACTCTGGTTCTGTGTAATCCTTACTGTGGCCCCTTAGTATTTAAATTGTTTCTTTCTGGCTGCTTGCAGGATTTTCTCTTTTATCTGACAGTTCTGGAATTTGGCCACAACATTCCTTGGTGTTTTCATTTTAGGATCTCTTTCTGGAGGGGATCAATGTATTCTTTCAATAAGTATTTTGCCCTCCAGTTCAATGATATCAGAACAATTTTCCATCACTAGATCCTGTAATATTAAGGCAAGGCTTTTTTTCTCTTCAATGTTTTCAGGAAGTTACACAGTTCTCATGTTTCCCCTCCTCAATCTATTCTCAAATTCAGTGGTTTTGCTGGTGAGTTATTTTACATTTTCTTCTATTTTTTTTATTTTTTGGTTTTGTTTAACAGGTTCTTGCTGTCTCATGAAGTCATTAGTTTCCAGAGACTCCATTGTTTTTTTTAGAGAGGAGTTTTCTTCATTTACCTTTTGCAACTACTTTTCCAATTGGTCAATTCTGTTTTTGAAAGAGCTTTCCATTTGATCAATTGAGGTTTTGAGAGAATTATTCTCATTTTGTATTTGTCCAATTGTATTTTTCAAAATGATCTGTTTTCTTGTTGCAAGGTGTTCATCTTCTCTTGGGTTTCTTTTCTCAAATTTTCCAATTGAGTTTTAAACTCCTTCCCTATTTCTTCAAAGAAGTCTTTGTGTGCTGGAGACCAGATCATATTCTATTCAGAGGTTCTAGGTCTCTCTGAGTTAGGGTCTTTTCCTTCCAAGAATTTTTCTATGGATCCACCTTTCCACTGACCTTTCTTCATTTTGCTAAGACCTTGAGTTGGGGAGGGGCTGGTTCACAGAGGTTTGGTGTTGGGATCCCTAGAGGCTTTACTCACTGAGTGCAATATCTCTAGCTTGCCAGGAGGGGGTGATAGAGGATTTCCTCATAGTGTAATTTCTCCAGTTGGCCAGTAGGGCGTGCTTGTTGCTTTCTCTGGAGTGTCTGTGACCTAGATTGAGGCTTTCTCCTTTGGCCTGGAGGGGGTGATTGAAACTGTTAAATATTTTTGTCTTTAATCAATGGTGGGCTATACCCTGGGGTGAGGTCATCCCTCTCCCTATTTTCAGGTGAGTTGGTTCGGCTCACACACCTGTGCCTGGGGTAGAAGGTCTGTAACTGTGTTTGATCTTGGAAGAGGCTTCAGCTGAAATGGGGGTGTGGACTCTGAGTTCCTCCTGACCAGACGAGCCCAGGGTTGATGTCCACAGCTCTCCTGCACTAGAACTCTCCCCCCCAGCCCTGTTGGCAAGCTCCAGATGGTCAGTGCCAACACCAATGTCTCTGTTCCATAGATGACCCACGACCCCAGGGTAGACCAGTCTCTCTAGCCCCACTGATCAAGCACATTAGACTCTCAGGCCCTCAAGGGCTCCAACTCCACCATCAGGCTGATCCCCAGCTGATCTGCCCCCTGTGCCCAGACTCACCCACGACTGTGAAAGATAAATCCTGAGGTAGATGTTCTTTCTCCTGGATTTTCTTTATGGGTTTTGTTGATGGGATTTCTGTTAGGAGGTCTGTTTCATATCATATATGGGGAAAGATCAGGAGATTTTGGAACTGTGCCTGTTTCTCTCCACCATCTTGGTCTGAAGTCTGGAGTTCTTGTTTTTCATTTAGCAGCTTCTGTATTTCCCCATTGTTTTTATCAAACCAGTCTTAATGTTTGTGAGTGTTCTGGCCCAGGTAAGAAAATGCAGTGCTGTACACCAGATCTCTGAAAGCTGCCCAATCTTTTTCTGCTCCACTATTGTCAACTATGTTCTGGCTCAGTTTTCCCTCCAAGTTAGAAACAAACTGTTTCCGCTCAGAGAGACCCTCTAATCTCTTGACATTAATTCTTCTAGGAGTAATTTTGGGGCAGGGGATGACTCTGATCAGTCCAGCACTCTGCACCACACATTCCCTTTGTCACTCTCACATCCTGTCAATCTCTCCTCCTTTCAATCACATAGTCTAATAAATACCAATATTTGCTATGAGGGTACATACAGGAAGTTTTGTTGTATTTAGATAAATGGAAGACAGTGTTTGTGATGAGAAGGTCATGAGATGACCAAGTCTTCAGTAGTAGGTGACCATTGCTCCATTGCTGTTGCTGATTCCAACTCCATTCCTCCCAAGGACTCCCACCAATATCTGATCATCTAAGGCTACTCTAGCAATAAAGTAGTCCAGAATTATGAGCTTATTCTTCTTTGGTACATTGGTGATAAAGGTCTCCAGGTCTTCATAAAATTTTTCTTTAACTTCATTGTTTGTCATGATGGGAGCATAATCACTGATAATGGTGGCATGGAATTTCCCTGGAAGTGGCTTGATCACTCCTTTTGGTATGCATTTAAGAATGTTGACTATATTATTTTGATTTCAAAACCTACCCCAGTTTCATGGTATTCCCTTTCACTGTGACCACTCCAGAAAAAGGTATATCCAGTTCTGACTTCGATCAGCTGACCTTAATTTGCCAGTCTTGCTTCACTCAGGGCTGTTTGAATATGATACCTGCTGAGTCTTCTCACAACTAGAGCTGTTTGTCTTTTAGGTCTACTGTATCTTGTGCTGTCTATGAATATGCACATGTTCCATGCACCAATGGGTGGAATCTTCTTTGAAGAAGTTTTTGTAGATTTTTTTGTGTCTTGACCACACTGTGGGATCTCCACCAGCTGTGGTAATCAGGCCAGGATAGGGTAGGCAGACAAATTTTAGGGTACCTTTTCCAACCCCTTCCATGCTTCAGGAGGTGAGCAATGCAGTCCTTAAAAGGGCTGCTTAGTCACTCAGAGGGCTACCGAATCTCACTGCTTCTTTCAGTGAGGAAATAACCTTTGACTGGGCCACCTTTGTGCAGAGTTATGGACTACAGCACCCAGTGTATCACCACAGGACTTTGAGGAATGGTTAAATATGGGTGATGTCTTTTGATGCATGTGTAGATTGGATTTAAGTGAGGTAGAGCTGCATGAAGTCATCTATCTCATTCTCTCTTCCAAAGTCATCATGATCCAGTGTGGCAAGACAGAGTCAAAACAACTGGTGATGGTTCTACATGCAATGGATGACTTTGGCATCTCCAATATCTAACCAAGCTCTAAGCGCTCCTTAGTACCTACTTCAGTTGACTTCATGGCCATTAGAGCAAAGTGTTCTTATCCATGCATTCTATCAGTGGAAAACTTCATATGCTTGGGGTAGACACTTCCCTCAGCTCAACAATGAGTTTGAGACTCCCTCAGTTATCCTCAACCTAGTTTAGCCTGCCTGCTGAAACAGTTTACCAGGGTGGGGCTGCTGCATATGCAACAGCTCTTGGAGCCACTGTGAAAGGTGACTCAGATGGACATCAAAGGTGGAAAGCACCTGAAAAGGGCTTGGCAGCCTTCACAACAAAACTACTACTCTTCCTTGAACACATCCTACAATTTAGGATGTCAGTCAGTCTCTGAACATTACTAAACTTCAGATTTCTTCTTGTTGGCTTGTGTTCAACTGTCTTTCCTAAAGGCAACAAAGTCAATTTGATTTCTGAATTCAAACTGAGTACCTTCAAGAGACAGTAATCATTAGTTGTATACTGGTGCAAAGTTGGTGAGAATTTGGATGAGGAGAGAATTTTGCCTTACTTCCTTCTTTGAGGGAGAACACACATGGTTCCAGAACCTCTTTTGGGAGAGATTAAAGTAGATGGGGGGAAAAACTGTGGGAAGCATTACATATGTCGAGGAGCTGGCACCATGACTTATCCTGATTGCCAACTTGCCTCTCTAGAGACTTAGGGGAATTTTTTCTTGAATGGCAGTGGGGTCTCTCTCTCAATTTAACAGGATGTATCATTCCCACTGGGAGAGCTCATTCATTCTCTGTATTGCCTGGCATATTCTAATCTATATAACTTCTCTGAATTCTATTTGCTCTCTGCTTTGATTATTAAATTTATTTGCTATTCACTGGTTGAGGTGGTCTTTTGGGTAACTGACCTGTGGTGAAAAGGGAGTAAGGCTTTGATTATAATCCTAGCACACTTCTTCTCTTTAAAAGGATAACAACAAAGAGAGCATTTTGAATCTAAATAAAACCATTCCTCCTACTCCAGCAATTTTGGTGATTATGAAGTAGATATAAGTCTTGTCCTGTTCTCTCTCTCTTTCTCTCTCTCTCTCTCTCTCTCTCTCTCTCTCTCTCTCTCTCTCTCTCTCAGGAATAGAGCGGTTGGCCTTGTGGTCTCAATCTTCTCTTCCCCTTTAGCCTAGGATCAAAATCTTCTTCAAAGTTGATAGATTGTTTCTATCATGTCTAACTCTTTATGACCCCATTTGGGATTTTCTTGCCAAAGATACTGAAGTGGTTTCCCAGTTTCTTCTCCAGCTCATTTTACAGATGAGAAAAGTAAGGCATATATGGTTAAATGACTTGCCCAGGGTTACTCAACTATTGAACTCATGGAGATGAATCTTTGTAATTCCCAGTCCAGTAATCTATTCACTGTGCCATCTTGAGTGGGCAGGAGTGGGGTGGATGAAATTTCAGAGATATCTATTCATATATCTCTATGAGCACATTTAAACCTAGTCTATGGGCATAATCTATATAGGCAGCACTCACAAATATACTTATAATTAAAAGTTTGTTTTCATGATTTCCTCTTTGACCTGAAGTAAATTTTTTCTTTTAAAGTGATAGAATAGATTCTATATTGAGCAAAAGCATAACATATATTATATTGTTTCCCTAGAAGATGTCATATATTATAATCAATTGTTCTTGACTTTATTATGTTGATGATGTGTAGAGGATCATCTTTTTTTTTAGATTTTTCAAGGCAATGGGGTTAAATGGCTTGCCCAAGGCCACACAGCTAGGTAATTATTAAGTGTCTGAGGCCGGATTTGAACTCAGGTACTTCTGACTCCAAGGCTGGTGCTCTATCTACTGCACCACCTAGCCGCTCTGAGGATCATCTTTTTTTGTGGACATCAAATACTCTAACATCCTAATTCTACTGGGATCAGTTTTATTTATTTTTATATGACTAAGCAGACAATTCTCTAAGGCTGAAAGTTGCATAGAAGGTGCCACTCTGTGTTGGCAGAGAAAGAACCTCCAGATACTGAGGAAATCATAGGTCTGGTTTCCTCCTTCTGTCCTACAAACCAATGTCTCATCTGTGTGGAACTAAATCAAGGGCTTGAATATAAGTCAATAAAGGTAAAAAGCCTTTTAGGAAAATTTATTCAATAATCACTAAATTGATCCTTATTCTTTATTCCTAGGACATTTCAGCATACCTTTTTGACCAATGAAGTTTTTCCTTCTAATTACATATACATATTTTAGTGAAACAAGCTATGAATACTTTGCATAAGGTATGTAAACATCTAGTTGACCTCTTTAGGAGTTTCTAGTATTCTCTTTTGGAAATAAAGATACTGATACTATTCCACTGTTAAGAGAAATGGATCAGGATTGTATTGGAGTCATTTTATAAAGTGCTATGCTAGCAATTTGGACTTGATTATAGTGCTTGGACCAAAAATTATAAGTCTTTAAACAGATTTTTTTATTTTACAGTTTTGCCTTCCATTTTTTTTTCAAAATAGGAATAATGGAATATGACCTGATTCTATTTAATTGGCTTTTGAACCTGAGACCATGATTAAGATGAACATCTGAAATTCTAGGACCCACACAAGTTGGACCAGAGAGAAAGCATTTTCTAGGAACATTTTCATTAAACAAGAATGAAAGTCAGAGGTTTGAAAATGATTAGATACCTTCATAGTTCCATTAATAAGCAATGCCAGTTGGGATGCTATTCCTATGATGTACCGGGAAACTTTGGGGAAGCTAATTTATTTGGGCTCAGGAGGAGATGGTTACAGGCTTGAGAGGAAAGTCAGACTTGAAATTGTATTGTCTAGAATGCCATGGTGCCTCCTTGATATGGGAGGGAAACCATATTCAAAAGGCCCAGGGTTTCCACCGTATCTAGACCATCACAATTCATATCAAATCAGGCCATGGGGTGAGATGACTCTGGAAAAGACAGTAAGAAGGATGTCTTTGTACAACATTCCCCTCCCTATAATAAACATAGTGTGCAAATTATGCCTATATATATATATATATATATATATATATATATATATATAATGCCATGGTCCTCTTTGATTATGAAGGAAAGCTACTACAGTTTTGCAGATTAGCCAAAGTTTCAGCAACCTTTGATATAACTATTTTGCTGTCCATTATCTTAATGGCATATAAATTTTTTTTATTTGATCCAACTTGTACTTTCATTTTACTAGACTCCTTTAAATATAGAAACTTCCCTTTATCCTTCAAGAGTTATATATCTTCTATTTTTTTCTTTGCAAGCTTCTATATCAGAATTTTTAAACTTTATTGCATATGTAATGAACCCCCTTGGCATCTGGTGAAACCTGAAGGATCCCTTCTCAGAATCATACATATTTTTTTAAGTACATAATCAAAGAAAATGCCAAAATTCATTTAGATGTTGTATATAAGGGGCGGCTAGGTGGCGTAGTGGATAAAGCACAGGCCCTGGAGTCAGGAGTACCTGGGTTCAAATCTGGTCTCAGACACTTAATAATTACCTAGCCGTGTGGCCTTGGGCAAGCCACTTAACCCCGTTTGCCTTGCAAAAAAAAACCTAAAAAAAAAGATGTTGTATATATAAAGATGTGGCTTTTTTCCTCATCAAAATTCATAGGTATCTGTGGACTCCATCTTAAGAATCCTCGATTCATAATCTTCAGACTGTCATTTGATTGATATGGAATTAGGGGGGTTTCTAGTTTTACTCCTTGTATTGCCTTACAATCTTTGCTTTCACTTTCAAATGCTGATTAAGATATCAAATATTTCTGTTATACTTTTTTTATCTGATTTTTTATGTTTCTTTTATAGTATCATAAAAAAACTTTTAAAAATATTTTTTGCCAAACACTATGTATTCATTCATATTAGTTACAGAATATTCAAAGTTCATATCCATATTTTACATGATCATCAGATGAATCTTTGTCTCAGCTCCCAATGAACTAGCTCCCAAAGATCACCCCTCTCTCATAGAGGTAGATTCCTCTAGGAAAGAACACAGTCAAATTTCACATGTGGGTACAGAACAGGGAGTGGTGTGAAAATCTCAGACATTATTGTGATTCAGCTATGGTGACTCAAGGCTATACCTGATTTGGTGGTCATGGCCAACTGCCAATCCAGGAAGTGGATTATTTCTTATTTGTCCCAATATTATCATGTTTTTCTCTATTTCCAGAACACAAAAGGGTACCACTTGCTTCAATGTTCCCTTTGTCAAGATGATCATCAAGACAATTCTGTAGACCGGTAGACCTATGCCAACCCTTTTATTCCTTAGATTCATAGGAATAGTTAATCACATTGGCCAAGGCACTAACCTAATCAGTAGTAATTGCCATAGACCAACTGACATGTATTTCCATGCTCCTACCAGACCTTTCCAACTACTAGAGAAATATCAGGGGATTTCCCTGAGATTTCTCACCTCACCAGAATTTCATTATGTGGCTGTTTTCCTCCTTTCCACCCACATCCATGAAATGGAGAAAGGGTTGATTGTTATTGTTATTGTTGCTGAACATATACATAGTTATGTGAATCAAACAACCCTTTCTCAACAATGTATGTATGTATGAACTAGCTAACTGGAAACAAATGCAACCTTTTCAGTCATTTGCTCAGAAATAGGTTAAGTGACAGATATTATGAAGCCTCAAGAAAAGGGTGTTTTTTCATCAGCAAATTAGAAGCATAAGTTTGTTTTTATATTTCTATATAACAACTCTCATGTCTATGAATAACACCATGTGATAAAGTGGACACTTTCTTCTTATCGCTTTGCAGTTTTTAAAAGTTAGGATGCAAGCATATGTTCATTTGCAGTATATGCTTCTGAAGAGCAGACTGGCTTTTCTTAGGCTTCCTCTGGCTAAAGGACACCAGCAGATGGTGTTCTTTGATTTTTTGCATCATCATTCACATGCAAATTTTTTAAAGGTCAAATTTCTTCATCTGTAAAATGGAACGGGTAGTTTGGACAGGTCCCTTTCAGATATACACACAAAGTCTGAAGGAAAAATGACGTCAGATTCAAAAGTGCAGTGATGGTGAAGGTACAAATGAGGTATACCATAAAGTAAAAGCAGCTCATAATTCCTAGTAATGTAGAGCTTAAAAATTCTCAGGTTCTCTTGGGTATAGTATTTCTCCAGGGATATTGCTCACCTGGCATCTTGGTGTTTATTCCTTCTTATATTTAATTGTTGTTTGGCAGTTGTTTCATACCACGTGTGACTGTTTCTTTGTATCTGCATCTGTCTGGGCTGTACATATATATATATATATATATATATATATATATATATATATATATGTATGTATGTATGTATGTATTCTTGGTTAGATACAGTGTTCCCTACTATTGCAATAGGAACAATGAGAGATGGAGAAAATAAAATCCCATCTCTTTCTGTCCTCTGGCACTGGCACATGAATTCTTCCTATAACTTCTCCTAACTCCCAAATTAAATTCAAACTCAACCATTGAGTGGCTCACTTCTTTATACAAGTGTTGAAGAATTGTGACTGATTTTCTCAATCAATCTTTAGATATTTCCCATTTGGTATCAGTTGCCTTCTCCCAGTGGTCAAGATCCTATAACCTTCTTAAACTGATTAAGGTAGTTACACAATGCAGCAACAAAAGAAAAATCCTAATACTTCCTCAATACTTAGTGATGTATATTCTGAGAACTCCCTCCTTCATTTAAACAGAGCCATAAAGGTAAATTTGCAGCTAAAAATATCATTCAATGAATTAAACAAAATGTTAAGAATGACATCTATTTTTCTATATTTCCTAGAAATTATACCATAATTCGGACACTGATAATCTGTCTTCCTAAATTTCCTCAATTGACATAGATCTTTGTCAGTTGATGGTATTCCAAAAATCACATAACTATGTATAGTCTTTCACTGGATTGTTGGTTTGGTCAACATTCTTATGAACTTTTCCTTTGGAGAAGTGTGTTTGTTGAATGTTTGTCACATTGTGCTCAAAACTAGACCAGAAAAAATTTATGTCAACATCTAATATCTCATTGTCAAAGCACTTTTCTTTGTAACCTTCTAACACATTTATCTCAGTTGTATGCTACAGCCAGCTCAAACAAGCTAGTGAGAGCCCATTGTTAAATTTTTGCTGTTGTTGAGTCATTTATCAGTTTTATCCAACTTTTTGTAACCCCACTTGGAGTTTTCTTGATAAAGATACTAGAATGGTTTGCCATTTCTTTTTCTATCTCATTTTAGAAATGAGGAAACTGAAACAAAAAAAAAGGATTCAGTGACAAACCCAAGGTCACACAGTTAGTATCTGTGACCAGATTTGAGTTCAGGAAGCCTATTCTTCCTAACTTCAGAACCACACTCTCTATCCATTATAGTACCTAGCTACTACCTCAAAAAAAAATTGACAAATGTTGCAAATCAAGACTTGATTTATAGTTTTTCAGCTGTTTAGATGTAAGGAAGTGATGAATAAAATGTTAAAATTAATTCACATTAAACTTAAAATGTCATGTCACTATCTCCCCCCAGAGAGTTGATTATTAATGATTTAGAAGCAGACTCTTACTTATTATGAAATTGTTGATACCTTACTTTCTGAGAAGACTGCAAGCTCCTTGAAGGCAGATACTTTTTTATTCAAACTGTCAGTAGCACAGTAATTGCATAGATTTATAGCTGAAAAGAAACACAGAGATTATCTAGGCCAATTCTCTTATTGTATTTTGGGGGAAAGTAAAACTCTGTAAGGTTATACAATTGGTCCAAGGTCACAAAACAAGTAAGTGACATACTTTGAACCTAAGGCTTCTAACTTACACTATATACTAAAGGCAAGTTTGCTAAATCATTTTATATTGTATTGCATTATATTAGGAACAAGTTCCTCCTTGTAGCAGGCAAAACCATTTAATCTACAATCATTTGCTAGCAAGTTAGGCTCAAAAGATATTTTTGGTAGAAATGCTCTGGAAAAGAAATTAAAATCTTGCTTTGAAGAGGCAGTCTGGGGGCAGGCTGAAAGACACACAGAGATGCCTTTATTTGGGGAACTAGTTAACATTCAGCTGTTAATATGAATTGCTGCCTGCTAGTAACAATTAAGGCTCTCCCTAAAGTTATATGCTGGTGCCTCATTGTGGTGTGGAGTTGGCCTTAGGTTCTTTTTAATGATATGTTAGTGCAGTGCAAATTATGGAAGATCTTACCAAACAGGAAAACCTTTAAATAGAGTCTGTGGATGGGTCAGTTGATCAAGACCAGTCTCTTTAAGTTCCTGGAGGCTCACTGCAAGAAGCTAACCCACCAGGAGATGACCCTCTTGGGCCATCTGCTAAATCTACTAATCATTAATAAAAATAGCTAGCATTTTTAAAATGATTTAAGTCTTGAAAAGCACATATCATCTTATTTGATCTTTATAATCCCCCTCAGCTGCTATTATCATCATGACACTAATGAAGAAAGTGAGATATAAAACAGATAGTATCTGAGGTTGGATTCGAACTCAGGTCTTTCTGAATTTCTGATGCTGCCCAGTAGCTTAATGGAGGGTATATGAATTGTGTGAGTGGGAAGGTATATCAATACTGATGAAATCCCAGATCTTTGAAGTATTGACCTAAGTAATAACTAACCATAGAATGCACTTTCCAATGTCTCCCAGAAGGTTCTTTTATAAAGAAAAACAGGATGGACTCAATTAATGCTGTCAGATTATCATTTTTGTTTAAGTAAATTTTACAAATAGGTTCCCAAATTTCCCAAATCTTCTTAAGAATCAAATTTATAATAATAATAATAATAATAATAATAGTAATAATAATAACTCCATTCTATTAGCTCCCTGCAAGACTGACATATAGATGTTAATTTTAAGACTGAATTTAAAAACTCTTGATGTTTTTTCTTACATTACTAAGACTCTGCAGTGACTAAAACATCCCGGGGCCCTTCAACCTTCCTCAGACCCATGGATCTGGATTTGGAAAAAATCTTCAGTGAATATTTAACCTAACTTAGTCACTTTTTAAAATATATGAATAACCTAGGTGATTTGCCCAAGGTAGGAAGCATCAGAAGTGGGATTTAAAGATAGGCCCCTTGACCTTATAGCCAATGTTCCATCCACAATGCATGTTATAAAGAATAGTCTAAAGACAGATCAGTGCTAGCCCAGGGGCAGGGGTATCTTCTCCTACTAAGGGGCCCCAGTTCTGGTCTGAAGCACACCAGGCAGGTTCAAAACTGGGGGAATTGGGCCTTTAAAGAGACAGCTAAGGCTTTTTTCTGTCTCTGGTTCTTTATGACTCCTATTATGGAATCTGAGTAGAAAAAAAATCACTCAAAGCGTAATTCTGATTCAAGTCTAGGTTTTCTCCCTGAATGTATTAGAAAGACATTTAATATTTTGTGCAAGTCTTTCCAAGTTTCTTTAAGATTATGGAGTTCGTCATTTCTTATAGTACCATATACCACAATCATATGCTACAACTTATTCAACTATTCCCCAATTGATGGGCATTTCTAGTTATTTGCCATCACTATAATGAAGAACAAAATGAGCAGAATTAAAAGATATTGTAGACAGTAACAATAATATTATTTCAAGTATGACTTTAAGCAATAAGGCTATTTTGTCTATTATAAATACACAAATTAATATAAAGGACATGAAGAAAGATGCTATCTATATCCAGAGAAAGAAATAATAAAAATATGTATAGAATAATTGTATATATAAATACACACACACACACACACACACACACACACACACACACACACACACATATATATATATATATATATATACATACTTGTTTGTCTCTAATTGGAGGGAGAGGAAAGAAAAAAAGAAATTTATAGGATAACATTATAATATATTTTAAAGGAACAGCAATTTGTAGATTTGAAGTTTCACATGCAATCTTCTTTCTTACTGTACTATGATTGCAAATGTTTTTTTTAGGTTTTTGCAAGGCAAATGGGGTTAAGTGGCTTGCCCAAGACCACACAGCTAGGTAATTATTAAGTGTCTGAGACCGGATTTGAACCCAGGTACTCCTGACTCCAAGGCCAGTGCTCTATCCACTATGCCACCTAGCTGCCCCTGAAATGTTTGTTTTTCTCCAAAGATTAAAAATAAAATAAATCTATCTGAAAAAAAAAGAGACACTCAATGTGCAAGAGGGGTAAAATACAATTATTTCCTTTACACAAAAGATTTCTAAGTACTCATTGGCAAAGATTTAAAACATAAATTGTTAACTATTTTGTTGTTTAGTCATTTCTGGCTTCATGACCCAACTTGAGGGTTTCTTTCATTTCCTTCTCCAGTTTATTTTACAGATGAGAAAATTGAGGCTAACAGTTAACTGATTAGACCAGAATTCCTCTGCTAATAAGTGTCTGAAGTCAGAATTTGACTCATGAAGATTAATCTTCCCGATTCCACTCTCTCTAATGTGCTGCCTAACTTCCCCTTAAAAATAAATTATATTCTATACATCCTATTTTATTCTTCTGGAAGGATGATACTTAAAATTTTAAATCATAAAATATTTTGTGGGCAGAATGAGTAATAATGTTATTTTCAATTTGGTGGCACATTATTGGAACAATCCTCTCAAAGTTCATATCTTCTGGCAAGTCATGGGCCATTCTCCTGGCCTTAGAAATATTCAACTCCAAGAGTATTGTGGTGGCTATAGGGAGCTAGTGATCTGAACCTCTCAGAGATTAGAGGTCTCTTGAGTTGAGGCTAGGAAAATCTCCACTTGAGTTCATGCTTGGAAAAATCTCAGGACTAGCCTTCCATCACTTATGCTTAGAAAAATAAACACAATACAGAAGAGGTAGAGAGGGCCTTGAGATTCAGGTTTGGCTCACCCAAACAGCACATGTGTGTTATGCCATTTATGAGCAGATGTCACAGTTCTGGAAGGGAGAGGAATCCCCCCCCCCCAAATTCAATTGAGTGACTCACAGAGCTCTCATTTACTTAAGAGCATGGGAAGATGGAGCTCCAGAGGGTGGAGTCATTCCTCTTAAAAATCTACAAAATAACCACTCTTCTTGGATCAGTGATTGGTTCTCTTTGAAACAACACTGTATTATAGGGCAAGGCATGCCCTGGGATTATTGGTCAAAAAAAGGACCAACATAGTTTCAGGTCCTATTTTCTTGTTTCTTCTTTGCTATAGCTTTCCATCTATGCTCCCCCCTACCTCCTCAAAGGCATTTAAAATAAACCAGCTCTTTTCACTTTTTGATTTAGAACACATTCTTTAGCAGTTGGCATTCTTGATTTGATATCCTAATTAATCTCATTATCAGTAGCATTGCCACCTCCACGGTTTTTTCAAATGAATCAATAACACTCATTTTAAGTGCTGTGAGAATTAAAGGTAAATGGAAAATTAACTCCATGGTACTCTCAGAGCTAAGAAGCTTTGGTTTCAGTTTCAACTCTGGAAATGCTGAGACTCCCCAAAGCCCTCAGCTCACTTGGCAACCTCAGCAAATGCCTTAAAAGGTAAGTGGAATAAGGTTTTGGGACATTGCTTTTTGGCACCAGTATTATCTATGGACATCAATATCACAGAGGTGCAGGGAAGAATATATGTATGTGGATGTATGTATATATTTACATACAAAGTAGATTAATATATAAATATACTTATATGTGCATAATGTATACAAAATGTATGTATAATATAGTGTGAAAAATAATCTAGTTAATATAGTATATATGATGTTTGTATGCATATACTATATATATAATAAAGTATATATATAATTTCTATAATATAGAGTGTATATACACATCCATATAGATTTTGATATAGATTTTACAATAATACTGGATCAGTCATGGGCTTAAGACATTCCTCCCATTCTAACAGAAAATCCTTTGCTTTTTAGATTCAAGTTATTTACTCTCTCCATTCCAAATTCTTTTCCACTCAGCTGCCAAAATGATTTCTTTAAGCACAGTTCTAATCATGTCACTTCCAACTCAGTTAACTCCAATGCTTCTTTATTAGCTTTAGAATAGAATATATATTCTTTTATTTGTCAAAGCCTGGTCTCATGCTTTCTTTCTAGCCTTGTACCTGCCATCCCTCACACATAGCTTGCCCTCCATTTGGCACAGTCCATCTTTGATTGTTGGAATCTAATCTCTCCTCCTTAGTCTCAAAGAAGCCTTCAGCTCGGTCATGATCTTCAATACAAAGTTTGACCTGAACCCATGGCCTCTGGTTCCCTCCCTTCCTCCTTAAATACTTTGTGTTTATTTTATTTTGTATTTTTTTCTCAATCAACAGCTAAAGACATATATTGTTTACTTTATGCTAAATACTAAAGTAAGTGCTGGAGATAGAAGTACAAGAAATGAATTAATCATATCTTAAAAAGTGCCTACATTGTAATGGGGAAGACAAGAAGTATGTGTATAATTATTTACAATTGAAAATGTTATACACTAAACAATTTCAATATATAATTATATATTATATATAATTTTAAACTATATACAATTATCTAATTGTCTATAATTACATATTATAAATAATTATAGATATTTTATATTTTATAATGTATAAACAATTAAACATAATTAAAAATATAAAGAGAATAAATACATGGTACTTAAATATAAGTATAAATATTAGGTAAATTTAAGATAATTTTGAGGGCAGGTATCAGTAGTTGGGGGAAATAGGAAAGATTTTATCAAAATGGTATATGAATTTTGTTTTTAAGGAAAAGTATCATTCTATCATGTGGAGGTTAGGAGAATCTTTCTGGCATGGAATATGACCCAGTACAAAGGTTTCAAGATGGGTGATGTAACTTCATGAGTAAAAGAAGAGAGGAAAAAAACAGATTGTTGGATCAAAAAGTTTAGACTGTGAAGTCAGAGATTATATTTTCTCCAAAAGTCACTGGGGAACCACAGGAGTAGTTGAGTAGGGGAGTAATGTGGTAAGATAAGTGCTTAAGGAAAGTTGCTTTGACAGTAATGCAGCAGATGGATAGGAGTAAAGAGAGATTAAAGGGAGATCAATTAGGAACCTTTTATGATTAATACAGGTGAAGAAATGCTGAAGGTCCAAATTAATGTGATAATTGTATAAGTAGACAAAAAGGGGAGGGTTAAATGTAAGAGATACTGTGGAAATAGAAATAGCAAAATTTAGTAACAGATTGGATGTGGCATATGGGAGAATGGAAAGTGTAAGATAATAATGAGGTTATAAACCTGGAAGAATGAAATATGATGTTGCTTTTAAGAGAAATAGGAAAACTTAAGAGAGGGAAGGTTAAGGGGAAAAATGAGTTCTGGTTGGACATATTGAATTTGTGGTGTTTGAAATGATTGAGATTGCCATCTTCTTGGGAAGATAAGAAGGGATGTAATTAAATGTGTGTGTGTATAGAGGGTTTGGCCTTGACATGGATTAATTGGGGATTGATAGTAAAGGGGTTTTGAAGTGGAGAAAAAGTGAGATAGGAGAATTCATTTTGAATGGTCTCTATTCTTTCAGAAAATCAAAAGGTAAGGTCCTTGGCTGAAAGTGGAGTAGAGGAAAAACTGTGATTGTGTGTGTGTGTGTGTGTGTGTGTGTGTGTGTGTGTGTGTGTGTGTGTGTGAGAGAGAGAGAGAGAGAGAGAGAGAGAGAGAGAGAGAGAGAGAGAGAGAGAGAGAGAGAGAGTTTGATGGAGGTGAGCTTGAAGAAGGAAGAGAAGTAGTTTTGGAATAGTTTTTTGAGAAATGAGATAGTAAGTCAATTAACAGAAAACTAAAGGGACTGTGTTGCAGTAAGCACCTGGTTGAAATTGAACAATTTTCATTTATAATATATTGATTTAGCACAATAGATAGACTTCCTTTATTCTCCTCATCTGCTTCTGAATAGAAGAGCAATAATATGGGGTTGAGATATGGCAAAATATTTGAGGCAATAACACAAGAAGATGAAGGATTTGAGAACAGAGGACAGTATAGAGTTGAAAAGATTAACCTTAGAAAAGGAGAAAAATTAAGTCAGAATATGGAGAATGGACCTGAGAAAATAAAGAGGAATAAGAGCACATTTGATATAAATAAAGTTGAAGATAGATTTAGTAATTTAATAATATAATATAATTTAACTAATTATAATAATATAAATTAACTAAGAATATATTATGTATAATAATTGGAAGAGTAATGAGGATGGTTAATGGATTATGGTTAGATAGAAGAATATCAAAATTTCTAATTAAGGAAGTAGAACACTTGTGATTAATGGTGAGATTTAGTGTATAAGCACTCATATGTATGATTGAAGTAGAGTGGAGTGGGTCACACTGGGATTTAAGAAGGCTGAAGAATTAGGAGGTTAGGGAATGAATCACTTCCTGTTAAAGCCCCCTAGTATAAGAATATGAGTTAGAGAATTAATTAAATATGGTGAGCCAATGATGAATACTTTGAGAAAGGAAGAAGAATGTCTTGTGGACCAGAATACAAGAGCCCATGATTTGCATTGGGTGGAAAATTTTGATTGAGGGGACTTCAAAGGATGCTGAGTGATGGAGGTTATGGTAAGATGGTAATTTACTGATACACCTTCCTTTATCCTAGCTTTCTCTCCATTGGAAATTTCCTTAGTTAAGTTTTCTACACCCCCCCCCAGCTCCCTGTGAAACCTGATTGGTTCCAGAATCTCTTTATTTGGGGAAGAAGTGGAGCTCAATACAGAAAACAGTCCAGAAAGGGAGAAATCACACTGGCAAAAAGGATAAATGTGAGGAAGAAAGGGGGGCCTAGGAGGCAATAGTTCCTCAGACTGGTCCAAAAGATAGAAAGAGTCTCAGAGGAATTCAATAGGTCATAGAGAAATTTGGTTCTATTGAAGAAAAGGATTCTGAAGTGACCATGAGGAGGTACTCGGGGCAAGTGGGGGGGGGTAGAAGAAAGGTCAGAATTGGGGAAAGAATCCTCTTTGGTAGCTATAGGATGAAGATTGAGGGAGATTGTTATATCCATGGAGGGCATTGATAGAGGAAGACCTCTAAAAATTCAGGAAGGCAAGGGGTTCTTATGATTATGAACAGAAGTTGAAGGTAATTTTTCAAGCAAAGAACTGATGTGATCAATATGCCTGAGACAATGGGTTATGTGCTGCCAGAAATTAATCAGCTGTACAACTGTAGTGTTTATCCTTAGAGTCCTTCTTGAAGGCATAAAATACTGTGATAGGTCAATTGTACAAGTATTGCCCATTTGTCACTTCAGTCTACGCAAAAAAGACACAGAGTCACAGATCAGTACCAAAGCTAAGGATTTGTGGAATTTCCAATTGAGAAGGATACTGACTATGCCATTAAAATTAAAAACATGATCAAACTTTATGAGAAGTCAATAAGAGAGAACAAAGTATCAGTTCACAACAAAATCCTAGACATACATGGGAGCCAACATTTTCATAGGGAACCTAGATCCTGAATTTGATGAGAAGCTACTCTATGATATCTTCAAGATTATGCAGGCTCCTGGCATAGGTAACTTAATAAAGGCATACATAGTCCTGGAGTTACCTATGCCAGGAGCCTGCATAATCTCATTCAACTTGAGCATGTAGGTATTGTCCTTAGAATTTTTTTCCTATGGTATTATGGTTCTATTCAAAGATGGAGCCCACTGCTATTCTGAATTTGCTCCCCCCCCCCCCTTTTATCTCCAGGTGATCCTAAGAATCATCCTAAAACAAATTAAATTCTGGCTTGACTCTAGTCAAGTAGAATTCTAGTAGAATATCCAGGTTTCACAAGCATGCAACAATGAGTTCAGCATATCAGCTCTGTAGACCTTCAATTTTGTAGGCAGTCTAATATCTCTTCTCTCCCACACTATCTTATAATAAGTGCTATATAAAAGATTATTTCCTGTGCCCCTCCCCCATGCATTGTTAAAATATTCTGGGAGACTGATACTTAAACCTCCTAAGAACATAAAAGTTTACTATATCGTTTATTAGACAGCTTGCCTCAGGCAAAGTACTCATTGGACCTAGGAATTCTGGATCTCTATAACTGGATAAGGTTAACTCCAATCCTGTAATCTATTTCAGGGAACCTCAAAATGCTCATCTCAAAATTCATTTTTTGATCATGTATTCAAGAAAGGAAATACAAAATGAAAAAAGCACCCAGGAATCTAGGCACAAAGTTCACTTAGTTGATTCCATCTGGGAACAATGTTAGGATGATGTTAAAAAAAAGTACACATTCCATCTTCTTTTTTGGGAAAAACTAAAGATAGAGAAAACTATTTGCCTCCTAAGAGCTGAAGCAAGGGAACCAAAAGAGGATGTTGTCTCCTTTTTAAAAGAAGTCAAAATAATTTAAGCTATAAAAATGCTCTAAATAGTTATTGATTAGAGAAATGCAAATTAAAACAACTTTAAAAGATCATTTTAAACATATCAGATTGCTAAAATGACAGAAGGAAAAAGTAACAAATGTTGGAGGGGATGTGAAAAAAATTGGGCCTGCTAATTCATTTTTGGTTGAAATTGTAAACTGATCCAAACATTTTGGAGAGCAATCTGGAATTATGCCCCCCCCAAATTATTAAATTGCCTTTATGTTGGATCCAGCAATATCACAACTAGGTCTGTTTCCCAAATTGGATAGGGAAAAAGGAAAAGAACCTATATGTTCTAAAATATCCATAACTGCTCTCTTTGAGGTGGCAAAGAACTAGAAATTTCAGGCATATCTGTTAATTGGAGAATGGCTAAAGAAGTTGTAGTTTGTGATTCTGATGGAATACTATTGTACTATAATTAATGATGAGTTCAATGATCTTAGAGAAACATAGACTTAGAAAATAATGAAAAGCAAAATGGGCCAGAACCAAGGGAACATTGTATACAGTAATAATAGTCTTGTTTTAAGCAACTTTGAGCAAATAAATCATTTTATTACAAATATCCTAATTAACTTCAAAGAACATGTGAAGGAAGATGCTATCTGTATCCAGAGAAAAATTGATAAATAGAAATATGTATAGAATCATTTTATATGTATCTATATATGGATACATAAATATATTTATTCACACTTATGTACATATATACACATAAATGTATGTCTATATATACATATTTATACCTAATGGTAGTCATCTCTTTCTAGGGCAGGAAGAAGCCTTCAAGAGATAGTAACGGAGAGATGGAACAAATAATCTTTCTGAGAGAGGAAGCAATGTGAACAAAGCATGGATGTAGGAAAATGCTCTGCTCATATTCAAGGAATGGAGAGTTATTACTACTAGAGCACCTGTCTGGAAATTGGAATAACTGAAGAAGATTAGGAAATAAACAAAGAAAGGATGTTAATGATTTACTTCTGCTATCATTAGGCACAATTTGTATAATACATTAAGTACAGGTCATTGAAATCTCCAGGTTAAGCCTGGTAAATATATGCTCACTAACAGTTTTCACATATTCAAAGTGATGCCACAGTAAAGAAGTAATTAAATGTTTTCTGCTTGGCCCTGAAAGGCAGAACCAGGATAAATGGGTAGATGTTACTAGGAAGCATATCTTTGCCTCCATGTGAGGAAAAACTCTCTTTCTGGATCACCACTTTGTCATGGCAGAAGGGCTTGCACAGTAATAGTGAAAATCAGGCTAACCGTCTCATCCACTGGAAAAGGAAACAGGAAACCACTTCAATATCTTTGCCAAGAAAACCCCAAAGATAGACTTGAAATGATAAAAAAGATATGACTTTAGAAAATGAACCTCTCAGGTAAAAAAAAAAGTGTCCAGGGGTGGCTAGGTAGTGCAGAGACTAGAGCACCAGCCCTGGAGTCAGGACAACCTGAGTTCAAATCCAGCCTCAAGCACTTAATAATTACTTGGGCAAGTCACTTAACCCCATTGCCTTTCAAAAATAAACAAACAAAAAGGTGTCCAGTACTTTTCTGGGGAAGGGTAAAGACAACTACAAGTAACTCCAGAAAGAATGAAGTACCTGGTTCAAAGCCAAAAGGGAAGCTTAGCTGTGAATGTATCTGGTGATTAAGAACAATGCTGTATAGGAACTTGTGATGTAAATTCTATGAACCAAGGTAAGTTGAATGAACTCAAACAGGAAATAGAAAACTTATATATGGACATCTTGAGTGTCAGTGAATTTAAATAGATAAGAATGGGTGAATTTAATTCAGTTGATAATTACAAATATTACTGTGGGTAAGAATCCCTTAGAAGAAATGGAGTAGCCCTCATTATCAATAGAGGGATGGGGAAAATAGTACTGGGGTATAGTTTCAAAAATAACAGAATGATATCCATTCGCATCCAAGGCAGATCTCTCAACATCATGGCAATACACGTCTATTTTACAACCTGATGCTGAAGAGACCAAAGATATTCTATGAATATCTATAATATATTCTAGAAATAACACACATACACACAGAAAACATTCAAGATATCACATTCATTATGATGAAGGGGTTGTAATGCTAGAGTAGAAAATCAAAAGATAGTTGAAATACCAAGTTTGGCCTCAGAGTACTAAATGAAATGAGCAGAATATAGTAAGAGTTTTGTCAAGATAATCTGTTGGTCATAACAAATAATCTTTTTCAAAAATCCCAAAGGTAACTATACAAGGATTTCAACAGATAGTCAATATTTAAATCAGATTGATTATATATCTTATATATTATATATCTTATCTAACTATATAGTTAGATAAAACAAGACCCATTGACTGTGGCTTAGATCATGAACTTATTACAAAATTTAGACTCAAATTGAAAAAAGTAGGGAAAATCATCAGAATGCATAGGTACGACCTAAATAACACCCCTTATGAATATGAAGTGGAGGTAATAAATAAATTTAAGGGATTAAATTTGGTAGAGATGGTACCTGAAAAACTATGAACAGAGGTACTCAATATTGTATGGGAGGCAGCAACCAAAAAATCCCAAGGAAAAATAAGAGCATAAAAAGCAAAATGTTTGTCTGATGAGACTTTGCTGAAGAAAGAATAGTGAAAGTGAAAGAAGAAAGGAATATCCCACTGAATGCAAAATTCCAGAGAAAAAGCAAGGAAAACGGCATTTTCTTAAATTAAATGGCCATTGCCAAAAAAGGAGAGAATAACAGAAGGGGAAAGAGAAGAGATTTCTTCATGGAAAAAGATATCAAGGAAGCATTTCATGCAAAATTTGGGGGTGGGTGGGGAATAAAAGACAAAAAGGGTAAATAATTAACAGAAAGAAAAGAAATTAAGAAGTAGTAAGAATATACCAGAAAGATCTTACCAACAATAACCATAGTGGTATGATTTCTGATCTAGAGCCAGATATTTTGAAGAATGAAGTCAAATGGACATTAGGAAGCCTTTCTAACAATAAGACTAGTGGGGGTGATTCCTTCTGAATTTCCTCTGAGCTATATAAAATTCTAAAAGATGATGCTATTGAAGTCCTTCACTCAATGTGCCAACAAATTTGGAAAACTCAACAGTTTTATCACAATCCTAAAAAAGAACAGTAGACAAGACTTTTCAAAGTACCTAACATTTGTGCTTATTTTGTAATAACTAGTGAGGTTAAACTTAAGAAGCAAGCCAGGCTTCAGAAATATGTAACTGAGGATTCCTAGAAGTACAGGTTGGTTTTCTAAGAGGTAGAAAAATGAGAGACCAAATTATCAGCATTCCCTGGATTATGGATAAAACAAGGGAGTTTCAGAAAAACATCTACCTCTGCTTCATTGACTACACTAAAGCCTTTGACTATGTGAATCACAACAAAATTGTCAAGTCCTCAAAGAGATGGGAGTACTAGATAATCTTACTTGTCTCCTGAGGAACTTATTTGTGGGTCAAGAAGCAACAGTTAAAATTAAGCATGAACAATTAATTAAGATTTGAAAAATGCAGAGTATATTATGTGAAATGCCAGGATGGATAAATGAAAAGTGGGAAATTAAGGAATTCAGGATAAATAGCAACAATCTCTATCAAAATATTCAGATGATACCACTCTGGTGGCAGAAAGTGAAAAGGAATTAAGAAGTCTCTTGATAAGAGTGAAAGAGGAAAGTGTAATTGTTCCCATCACTTCCTGGCAAATAGAGGTAGAAGAAACATAGGCAGCTTCAAATATGATATTCTTGGGCTCAAAGATCATTGCAGAAAGAAATTGCAACCATAAAATTAAAAGACACTTACAATTTGGAAGTAAAGCTATGACAAATCTGAACAACATACTAAAAAGCAGACTTCAATTTGCCAACAAAGCAAAGTTAGTGTTTTTCTTTTCTTTTTTAAATTTATTTTTCCCAATTACATGTAAAAAGAATTTTAACATTCTTTTTTCAAATTCTCTACCCTCATTGATAAAGCAACTCATTTGACATAGGTGATACAAAACAAATTTTCATGTAAGTCAAGCTATGAAAGAAAACACAGATGAAACAGCTCCCAAGAAAAATAAAAAAAAAAGATCAGTATTCAGATTCTACCAGTTCTTTCTCTGAAGATGGATAGCATTTTTCATTTTAAGTCCTTGGAAATTGTCTTGAATGATTGTATTGCTGAGGATAGCTAAGTTATTCATAGTAGATCATCATATCATATTACTTTTACTGTGTACAATGTTCTTCTGGTTCTGCTCATTTCACTTTGTGTCTGTTCATGTTAGTCTTTCCAGGTTTTTCTGAGAGTATGCTTTTCTCTTTCTTATAGTATAAGTTATTCAGTTTTTCCTGAACTGATAGAGACCACTGAAAACTGCTATAAATATTTCTGTACATAAAGGTCCTTTTTCTTTTTGTTCTTTATCTTTTGGGATACAGATCTAATAGTGTTTTGTTTGGTTAAAGAGTATTCATGACGCTCTCCAAAATGATTGAATCAATTTACAGCTTCACCAACAACGTATTAGTGCTTTTAGTTTAACACATCCCCTCTTAACATTTGTCATTTTCTTTTTCTGTCTTATTAGTCAATATGATAAGTATATGATGGTAACTCAGAGTTATTATAATTTGCATTTTTCTAATTAATAATGATTTAGAGCATTTTTCATATTACTATAGTTTTGATTTCTTTGTCTAAAAACTGCCTGTTCATATCCTCTAACCATAAATTGAGGAATGATTCTTAATTCTATAAATTTGATTCATTTTTGGAGATTAGAAGTAGCTGACTGAAATTCTTTCCTATTATGTGATTCTGTTATTCTGTGTTCCAGGTATGCCTCAGAAATGAAAGCAACTAAGTGGCACAATGAAGAGGGTACTGGGCTAAAGTCACAAAGGCATGAGTTCAAATATGGTCTTAAACAATTACTAGCTATGTCACCTAGTATTCTATTTTGTACTTATTTTCCTCATGAAATAATATTTATAAAGCACCTGGCATATTTCATGGTACTGTAAATGCTAAATATTATTATTATCATCATTAGTAATGTAATTATTAGTGCTTGGCTGTTGTGAAGCTACCTTGAATAGTGCTATCAAACTCAAAAGAAATGAATCCCTGGTGGTATTTTGACTTAAGAAATTACAAATTAAAATTAGTTACCTTGCATTTCATTAATTTTTTTTTGTTAAACATTCTCCTATTACACTTTAACATGGTTTGGGCAACATTTGGCTTGACAAACTCTGACCTAGATTTTAAGGCTGTGGTAATTCCTTCAGACTTGAATTTATTTTGTATACATTTATATATGTGTACATATTATCTCTCTTGATAGAAAATTCCTTGAGAAAAGGAATTTTTTCTTTTTTCATTCCTTCTTTGCTTCCTTCCTTCCTCCCTTCCTCCCTTCCTCCCTTCCTTCCTTCCTTCCTTCCTTCCTTCCCTTTCCTTTCTTTTTTTTCCTGAAATTTTGTATTTTGTAATTTTTGTAACATCTCCCCAAACTAGCACTGAAATATATTTGGCTTGTATTTCCAGGTGACTACTCTTCTAGATTCTAGGGTATCCTGGAGTACCAGGCTAATAACACATATCTCATTAGTCCCTATTAGTGTGCCTATCTTGAATAATCAGTCAATAGACACAATTAGCTTAAAACAAAAGCATTTACTGACTTAGTATAGTAAGAACAGTAACTAGAAAAACACTCCTTATAAGCCTTTGGCATCTTCTTCACAAAGTGTCAGTGTAAAGACTGGCCAGATATATAGAACAAGCTGATGGTGAGTTATGCATATAGGGAACACATGTGGCCAAGTCAACTACCCCCTCCAGTACTGAAAGGATCTGAGAGGTTTTTTTAAAAATACATCTTGTTTTATCCTTATGCCTCTCCTTGATGAATACAATATTTGTTCTAGGAAGGTTGTTCATTACTGTAAAGAGCTTGCTCCTCTGTATGTATCAGGTTTCGTTTAAATGAGTCTTTCTTCTGGATGCCTTGAGCTTATTCCGTGATGAAGGCTATAGACTCCAATATCTTTCATTTTAGACTTAGCTGCAATCCTCAACTGGAGTCTTGTGATTCTTTTCTAGAAGAAATGAAGAGTCTTACACTTGTGCTAGAATTAACAATGATAGGAGCCATCCTTGTTTTATTCCATAGGAAATTCCTTCAACTCTGAGACTTGCTACCTCCTAGTTAGGAGGTCAGAGAGTGAGGTCATCCAAGAAAATAAATGCTACAGGATTAAGTGTTCTTTGATGAAAGACTTCACCCTAATTTATGGTGAGTATTGAATTTATTTTCCATAACTTCATCTTTGCATGCTAGGTAATAACTAGGCAATGACCATTTCCCTAATAATTACCAAACTTCCCCAGAGTTCAGAATTCAGCCATTTTTAATACTCTAAGTCATTTCTGTTGGTCCATGCAAATGAAGAGGTGGAAAAATGGTAAGAGGTAATGTATGAGCTGAAATTAATAGTTGTCTCAACTGTCTACTCAGCTGCTTTCTTTCATAAGAAAATTAACTACTCAAAGTCTTCTATCATTTATATTGTGGAAACGTTGCTACTCAAGGTCTTGTATCTTTTATAAGGTTCAAAATCATCTGCTCAGAATCTTAAAAGAGTGGATATTTTAAAAGATACAAATGCAAATGCATTCTGAATTGAGTGTACATGTCATTGTCTTTATTATTTCCTATAACCTGCAAATTTGCTAAAGGGACAGACAGTTCTATTTAGATTTTCTTTACCTAGAAAAGTGGTTGGAACAAGTAAACACTCAATAAATAAATTCTTTTCAATTAATTGATTGAATCTTCTCTTTTTTTTAGGTTTTTGCAAGGCAAAGGGAGTTAAGTGGCTTGCCCAAATCTTCTCTTTTAAAAGGGGAAACTATCCATCAACTTTTTCTTCTGCCCCTGAGAACAGGATTTTTGCTCTACTCTCAGGGGAAAACCTGATTGAGGAAGAAACCTGGTTAAGGGCTTACAAGGACATTTTTAAGTGCCCTCCATTCATCTACCTTGAAGGGTAGAAGGAGTTCAACATAGGTTTGTCTTTGTAATGGTTACTTAATGTAAATAAACACGTGTGTGTGTGTGTGTGTGTGTGTGTGTGTGTGTGTGTATTTACAAAAAAAATATTTTGAGCCTAGTAGATTATTTCAAGTTAAAGTAATCTTAGGAAATATGTCATAACCATTCATTAAAATGTTACATAATATGGTTAAGTTATGCAAGAAGTTTTTTAGGAACTATCCCAGCAGAATTTAAATTGGAAGGATAAAAAGCTAAGGATAAAGTTGTTAATGACATTATTATACACTGAAATGAACTGAATATGATAAAGGAATAACATACTTTCATTGTCTCTTAGAGGTGACTAATAACTATCACATTTCACTGATACTGTACAGGAAAAGTGGATGAAGCCTGAGTCAATAAGTCTACATCTCACTTTTCTGCCTACAAGACAGTGACTTTTCTAACTGGTAACTTTCTCCCTGAAACAGTTTCCCAAGCAACCTAAAAATCTAGATAGTGTGTCATTTATTGAATCTCTTTAATTTGCTGAAAGCTTAGGTGGAACTTAGGCAGAACCCCTGAACTGCTTTTTTTTTTCACCAGATGTAAATCTTTTGGTTTTGAGGTTGAACTCAACATGAGTTCAAGAAGTCCTGGAGAACGAAGGACAGAGAGAGAGAGAGGGAGAAAGGGCTTATATGACTTCAGGCTAGGAGCAAGTAGAATCAGTATATACAATAAGTTCCAGACAGAACTAAAGAATTTTTTTGTTTGTTTTTCAGAAAACAATTACAATTGAAAACATTAAAATATTGCATCCCACTCAAGGTAGGCAAGAAAATTGTCAAAGATATAAAGGAGTTACTGATTGAATGGATTATTAGTGATGGAATTTTCAATGCAGGTTATTCTTCTTCCCCCTCTCCCTCCAAGAGATAGTTCTGTCAGCATGATATCTCTTTTAATACTAGCTTAAGAAAATCATAATTAGAAAGTTAAACCTTTAAAATATATACAAGCATATTATATCATTTTAACATGTGTTAATAATCCCTTACAAGAGTTCTTTGATAAATTGTTACCTCATATATCTTGAGTATTTTCTTTAATCCTTTAATGTGATATTAATGTATTCCATAGACAGGACCTCCATCCCACCCCACCAAACCTCTAGAGTAACACAAACGGGTTTAATCAGTTCTGATCCCAGAAAAGGTCATTGTTTTGAGGTGACTCCTTGCCTTTACCTGGAATGATTCCAGAAACAACTCCATGTACAACTTAAAATTGACTAATGGCTAGATTTTTCCAAATGTCCCAGTTCCTATATAGATACCCAAGGTAGCAAATCATATAGGTATTGTTGAATTGTTCAGCAGTGTCCAATGCTATGTAATCCAATAAACCTTTGTCTATGGGGTTTTCTTGGCAAGATACAGGAGTGGTTTGCCATTTTTTCCCTCTAGTTTCCTCATTTTACAGATAAGAAACGGAGGTAAATAGAGGTTAAATGATTTGCCCAGCATCTCATAGTTATTAAGTATCTGAGTCAAATTTCAACTCAGATCTTCCTGACTCTAGGCCTAGGGCTCTATCCACTTCACCACCTAGATGACCTCCATATAGGCAGGATAGCTATCATGTCTTCCCAAATTAAAACAAGCATAAAAAGTATTCAACAAAGGAAATTTCATACATAGAGTATCATTACGTGGTTTTAGTAAACACTTACACTAAGGCAAATACATTTTTATCTCCCATATGGTACTTCAATGCAACACCTAACCTGGCAGGAAGGAGAATGCTTGGGCACATCATATTATTTATTGGTATATTTTTCTAATAGAAAGTGAAAAGGTAGTCAAAGAGACAGCTCATTTGTCAGCTCACTTTTAAAAAACCATAGAAATGGGAAACACCTTGAAAAAGATTCCTTCTCCTTGAGTCCCAGTCAGTTCATCACCTTGAAAACCACTTGGGTCACTGTCATCAAAATGTTAGTGGAAATCCATATGCTCTCAATGGAGAGGTACCCCCTTAGAGCCTACCAAAGATTTATTCCCTCTAATACCACTAATGATAAGGGATTTCATCAAATTCACCAAAACTCTCCTGATCTAAGATGCATCCCCCAATATTAAGGATAATTAGTGTCCCAGAAAAATTCATACTGGTTCACACCCATAGAATTATCCTGTAAAAAGGAGAGTTGAAATAATGCTAGAGTGGGCTGAAGAGAGAAAAAAGAGAAAGGGCTTACATACAGATGGGAAAACATGCATATGTGTAAGGTCCCTTTAGAGAAAGATGTGGTCTAAAAAGATAAGTGATTTTGTGGCCCAGAAATGGATGAGGAAGAGATGCAAGTTATTCTGGAATTCAACTGAGAGCAACAGAAATGCTAATTATCAGCATTACCATGACAATGACAGAGAAATATATAAGTTCCTGGACAAAATGGCAGCTAGAGAAGAGGAGAGTCATGCAACAAAGCTACATTTGCTTCTCAGAAGTCTAGAGAGACAAAAATTTCCCCAAGGTCACATGACTTCTTTTTTTAATCTCAATCATATTGTAATTTTTCCAATTACATATAAAGATAGTTTTCAACATTTATTTTTGTAAAATTTTGAGTTCCAAATTTTTCTTTCTCTTTTTCCTCTCCGCTCCCCAAGACCGCAAGCAATATAAGTTATATATGCATAATTGTGTTAAACATAGTTCCATATTAGTTATGTTGTAAAAGAAGAATCAGAACAAAAAGGAAAAACCAGGAGAAAGAAAATATAAAAATGAAAATAGTATTCTTTTTTTCTGCATTCATACTCCATAGTTCTTTTTCTAGGTGGGGATGGCATTTTCCAAGTCTTTTATCACAACTGATCATCACAAACTGTTGCTGTTACTGTGTACAATGTTCTCCTGATTCTGTTCACTTCATTCAGCATCAGTTCATGAAAGTCTTTCTGAAATCTTCTTGTTCATCATTTATTATACAACAATAGTATTCTATTACCATCGTATATCATAATTTGTTCAGGGGTTTTCTGATTTATGGGCATCCTCTCAATTTTTAATTCTTTGCCACTACAAAAAAGAGTTGCTATAAATATTTTTGTACCTGTGGGTATTTTCCTCTTTTTAATGATCTCTTTGGAATGCAGAATTAGTAGTGTTATTGTTGGATCAAAAGATATGCACATTTTGATTGCCTTTTGGACATAGTTCCAAATTACTCTCCAGAATGGTTGGATCAGTTCACAACTCAATGAACAATGCATTAGTGTTCCAGTTTTCCCACATCACCTCCAACATTTGTCATTTTCCTTTTCTATCATATTATCCAATCTAATAGGTGTGAGTTGTTTTAATTTGCATTTCTCTAATCAATAGTAATTTAGAGCATTTTTATATGATTGTAGTTTTAATTCTTTCATCTGAAAACTGCCTGTTTATATCCTTTGACCATTTATCTACTGGAAAAATGAATTGTATTCTTATAAATTTTACTAAGTTCTTTATGTATTTTAGAAATGAGTACCTTATTAGAAATATTGGCTGTAAAGAATGTTTCCCGGCTTTCTATATTCCTTATAATCTTGGGTGTATTGATTTTGTGGTACAAAACTTTTAAAATTTAATCAAAATTATCCATATCCATTCATAATTTTCTCTTTCTCTTGTGTGGTCATAAATTCTTCCCCTCTCCATAGATCTGACAGATAAACTATTCTTTGCTCTCCTAATTGACTTATTCTTCATGTCTAAGTCATGTACTCATTTTAACCTTAGTTTGGCATAGGGAGTGAGTTGTTGCTCTATCCTTGGTTTCTGCCATACTATTTTCCAATTTTCCCAGCAGTTTTTTTCCAAAAGTGCATAAATTTTATTTTTTTAGCATTCATACATATGCATATATACATATATGTATATATATATATATATATATATATTTTAAGTTACAAAATTTCTTTCCACCCTCCCTTCCCACACCCCCTTCCCTCAGTGGTGAACAGCCATATTAACATTGTACATGCACAATTTTGATAAACATGTTTTCAGATTGGTCATTTTAAGTTTGAGGAATTAGGACAAGGGAAAGAGATAAATAAGAGATAATTTTTATAAGTGTTCATCAGATTCTGAAGGGGATTTTTGTTTGGTTTTGTTTTGTTTTTCTTCCTTTGGATGAAGATTACATTGTCCATAGCCAGTCTAATAGTTGTCCTAGCCTCTGAACTGCTGAAAGGAGCTGCTTCCATCAAGGTTGATCATCTCATAATGTTCTTAATGTGTACATTGTTCTCTTGATTCTGCTCCCTTAGTCCAGCATCAGATCCTATAACTCAGATCCTATAACTCATCTGATGCTTCTCTAGAGTCTATTTATGGTTTCTTAAAGAACAATAATATTTCATAGTATTCATGTACCAAAACTTGTTTAGCCATTCCCCAATTGATGGGAATCCCCTCAATTTACAATTTTTTTGCCACTACAAAAAGAGCTGCTATGAATATTTTGGAACATATGGGACTTTTCTTATTTTTTTATAATTTCTTCTGGATATAGGCCTAGAATTAGAATTTCTGAGTTAAAGGGAATGAATATTTTTATTGCTCTTTGACATAGTTCCATATTGCTCTCTAGAATGATTGGATCTGTCCACAACTCCACAGCAGTGTCCCAATCTTCCCACAACCTCTCCAGCATTGATCATTTTCCCTTTTTCTCATCTTAGTCAATCTGGTAGGTGTGAGGTGATATCTCATAGCTTTTTAAATTTGCACTTTTCTAATCAGTAATGATTTGGAGCATTTTTTCATATGATTATATTTAGTTCTAATTTCTTCATTTGAAAACTGTCTATTCATATCCTTTGACCATTAATCAATTGGGGAATGACTTGTAACCTCATAAATTTGATGCAATTCTCTATATATTTTAGAAATAAGACCTTTATCAAAACTCCTAGTTGTGAAGATTGTTTCCCAACTTTCTACTTTCCTTTTAATTTTGGCAGCATTGATTTTATTAGTGCAAAACTTTTTAATTTAATATAGTCAAAATCATTCATTTTGTAGTTTATAATGCACTCCTAATTTATGACCTAATTTGATCATAAATTTGTCCCCTTTCCATAGATCTGATGGAGTATTTCTTGATATATTAATTTATCTATGGTGTCACCCATTATGTCTAAATCCTGTACCCATTTTGACCTTATTTTGGTATAGGGTGAGATATGAATCTATGCCTAGTTTTTTCTATACTATTTTCCATCTTTCCCAACAATGTTTGTCAAATAGTGAGTTCTTATCCCTAAAATTGATGTCTGGGTTTATCAAATAGTAGACTATTGTAGTCATTTGTTGCAGTTTCTTTTAAACCCATCCAAATCCACTGATCCATTATGCTATTTCTTAACCAGTACCACGCAGTTTTGATGACTGCTATTTTATAGTATAGGATAATTTTAGATATGATAGAGCTAGGCCACTTTCCTTTATATCTTTTTTTTCATCAGTTCCCTTGATAGCCTTGACCTTTTTTTGCTCCGGATGAATTTTATTACTATTTTTTCTAGCTCAATAAAAGTTATCTGGTAGTCTGATTGGTATGGCATGGAATAAGTAATTTATTTATTAATTTGGGTAGAGTTGTCATTTTTATTATATTAACTCAACCTAACCATGAGCAATTGACATTTTCCCAATTATTTAGATCTGACTTTATTTGAGTGAGAAGCTTTATAATTGTGTTCATACAGTTTCTGGGTTTGTCTTGGGAAGTAGTTTCCCAAATATTTAATGTCCATAGTGCCTTTAAATGGAATTTCTCTTTCTATCTCTTGATCTTGGGCTTTGTGGTTTATATAAGGAAATGCTGATGATTTATATGGATTTATTTTCTATCCTGCCACTTTGCTGAATTTGTTGATTGTTTCAAGGAGTTTTTTAGTTGATTTTCTCAGATTCTCTAAGTATACCATCATGTCATCTACAAAGAGTAAGTTTTGCTTCCTCACTGCCAATTCTAATTCCTTAAATTTCTTTTTCTTCTCTAATTGCTATAGCTAGCATTTCTAATACTATATTGAAGAGTAATGGTGATAATGGGCATCCTTGTTTCACCCTGATTTTATTGGAAATGCTCCAAGTTTATCCCCATTACATATATTTGGTGGTTGTTTTAGATATATACTATTTATTATTTTAAGGAAAATTCCATTTATTGTTAAACTTTCTAGTGTTTTTAATAGGAATGGATGTTGTATTTTATCAAAGGCCTTTTTAGCATCTATTGAAATAATCATATGACTTCTGTTGGTTTTGCTGTTGATATGTTCAGTTAGGTTGAGTGTTGAACTATCCCTGCCTACCTGGTATAAATCCTACCTGATCATGGTGTATTTTCCTAGTAATGACGTGCTATATTCTCATTGCTAAAATTTTATTTAGGATTTTTGCATCAATATTCATTAGAGAGATTGGTCTATAATTTTCTTTGCATATTTTGGTGCTTCCTGTTTTAGGTATGTTAGTGTCATAAAAGGAAGTTGGCAGAACTCCTGTTTTTTTTTAAATAGTTTATGTAGAATAGGAATTAATTTTTCTTTAAATATTTGGTAGAATTCACTTTCTTTAAATGTTTGGTTTTTTAAAATATGTAGAACAGGAATTATTTTTTTCTTTAAATGTTTGGTAGAATTCACTCCAGGTCACTGGACCTGGAGACTTTTTTTTTAGGGAGTACATTGATGGTTTCTCAATTTGTTTTTCTGAAATGGGTTTGTTTTAGTATTTTATTTCCTCTTACATTAATCTGGGAAGTTTGTATTTTTGTAAATATTAATCCATTTCACTCAGATGATCAATTTCTTTGGTATAAATTTGGCAAAATAATTCCCAAATTATTTCTTTAATTTCCTTCTCATTGGTGGTTAGTTTACCCTTTTTGTTTTTGATACCGGTAATTTGGTTATCTTATTTCTTTTTTTTAATTATATTTATGAGATCAATAGTTTTCTTGCTTTCAGTTTTATTAATCTCTCCTTTGATTTTCAGAATTTCTAATTCTTTTATTCAATTGGGGATCTTTAATTTGTTCTTGCTTTTAAGGTTGCATGTCCAGCTCATTGGTCTCTTCTTTCTCTATTTTATTCATATAGACATTTAGACATAAAACATTTTCCCTCAAAACTGCCTTGGCTGCATCCCATAAATTTTAGTGTGATGTCTTATTAGTATCATTTTCTTGGATATTATTGATTATTTCTATTATTTGCTGATTGATCTACCCATTATTTAAGATTAGGTTACTTAGTTTCCAATTAGTTTTTAATTTCTCTTTCCATGACCCTTAATTGCATGTATTTTTTTTGCATCATGATCTAAGAAGTGTGCATTTATTATTTCTGCCTTTCTGCATTTGATTATAAGATTTTTGTGCTTTAGCACATGGTCAATTTTGATATAGATGTCATGCATTGCCAAGAAAAAGATATATTCTTTTCTATCCCCATTAAATTTTCTCCAGAGGTCTATCATGTCAAAATTTTCTAAGATTCCATTTACCTTCTTAACTTCCTTCTTCTTTATTTTGTAGTGAGATTTATTTCACTCTGAGAGAAGGAGGTTGAGGTCCCCCATGATTAAAGCTTTTATCTCCATATCTCCTTGTAATTCACTCAGCTTTTCCTCTAGGAAAATTCCTCTAGGAATTTGGATGCTATACCACTAGGTGCATATATGTGTATAAATGATATAGCTTCCCTACCAGTAGTGCATTTTAAGAAGATGTAGTTTCATTCCTTATGCTTTTTAATGAGATCAATTTTTCCTTCTACTTTATCTGAGATCAGGATCACTACCCCTGATTTTTTCACTTCAGCTGAGGAATAATATATTTTCCTCCAACCTTTTACCTTTACCCTGTGTGTATCTCTCTTTTTCAAATGTGTCTCTTATAAACAACATATTGTTTATAAGAACATATTCTGATTTTTAATCCATTCTGTTATCATCTTCCATTTTATGGGACAGTTCATCCCATTCTCATTTACAGTTAAGATGACTAATTCTGTATTTCCCTCTGTGCTATCTTTCTCCATTTATGTTTTTCTCTTTCCTCTCCTCTTATTCCACCTCACCAAAATTTTACTCCCTTTCTCCTTTAACTTTTCTTTTGAAATTTAACTTTATTTTCACTTATACCTATGCCTTCCCTTTTATCAGTCTCTTCTTCCCTTATTTTTCCCTTTCCCCATCCCCCCCCTTCCCTGTAGATTAGGATAGATTTTCAGACCCAAGTGAGAATGGGCCAAATCTATTGAGTAGAATTTACTTGGTGTTCACACTCTCCCTTCTTTCCCTCAAAAATTATAAATCTTTGTGCCTCTGTACCTGATATTATTTATCTCTCAATAGTGTTGATCAGATATTATCAATCACAGTGTGATTATTTGATTGCTTGATAAATTCATTTTGTTATCAAAGTATCATCACAATTACTTGATAAGCAACATTGTCTCAAATTACATCAAATTATAATTATAATAATTTTTTACTTTACCCCCGTTCAAGTACCCTACTAGGACACACAATTTTCCTCATGAGCCAAAGTATTATCCAATTCCAAATCATTTCTTGAACTATTTGTGCCCCTCTCCCAGGCCTACTTTCTCTTACACTTTACCCTCTCCTCCCCACCCAGGGTACTTAACTCCTTGTTAAGTGAAGCAAGTATAAACTCAAATTTTGATGTAATTAACTACAACAACCTTAAATGCTCTAAGTACTGGGAGATTCTGAACGTCTTATCTGAGAATTTTACATATGATTGTAAATTATAGGAGACACTGACTAAGGACCATCCAGTTCATGATACCCTCGTCAGAGTAAATGCTAAGCTTTGTCAGCACAGCAGAGTTAAAGTGGGTCAAAGGATAATGATACACTTAAATTTAGAGTTAACACCTCTGCTTTTCATCAGGGCTTTTTTGTCTCAAATATAGTGAAATCATCTTGGATGTCTTCAGTGGTCTTCAAGACCCAACTATACCTATATTCTTTAAGTCCAATCTCTTCAATTATATTCAACCTTTTAATTATCATAAGAGAAGCAAAGTTCTCAAATTAGAAGTGTTATATCTTCCCTTTTGGTGTTGTATACAATTTGATGGCCTTGACCAACATTTGTTTTGTTTAGTTTTTCTCCTTCCCCTTTTTATTTAACTTTTTATTCAAGTCTTGAGTCCTGTATTTGGCGATTGAATTTTTTGTTAAGTTCCGGTCTTTATGTCAGGAAATTCTGGAAGTCCTCTATTTCACTGAACATACATCTTTTTTCCTTACAGTATATACTGAATTTTGCAGGGTAGTAAATTCTGAGTTGTAATCCCAGGTCCTTTTTCCTCTGATATATGGTATTAAAATCTTCTGGTCTTTCAGTGTTGAGGCTTATAGGTCCTGTTTGAGTCTGATTGTGTTTCCTTTGTATTTGAATTATTTTTTGGCTGCTTGCAAAATTCTCTCCTTTTTTTTGAGAGTTCTGGAATTTGGCTATTACAGCCCTTCGAGTTTTTATCCTGTGGTCTCTTTCTGGAGGGGTTCTGTATATTTTTTCAATGGTTATATTATCTTCTTGTTCTAGCAGATTTGGACAGTTTTCTGTAATAATTCACTGCATAATGTTTTGCGGGTTCTTTTTTTTTTTGATCTAGGCTTTCTAGTAGTCAGATGATTCATAGATTGTCTCTTCTGGATTTATTGTCCAGGTCATTTTTTTCTCTAAAAGGTATTTTATGTTTTCTTCAGTTTTTTCAGTCTTTTTGTTTTGTTTGATGGACTCTTGTAGTCTCATAGATTCATTGGTTTCTATTTATTCAATTCTAATTTTTAGAGTTTTATTTTCTTCAATTACCTTCTGTGTTTCCTTTTTAAAGGTGTTGAACTCTCTGGTCAATTTTTCATAAATTTCCTGCATGACTCTCATTTCTTTTTTTCCATTTTTTCTTCTTCCTCTCTTCTTTGGTTTTTAAATTCTTTTTTAATTCTTCAATGAGCTTTTGTATTTGAGTACAATTCATAGACTGTTTTGATATTTCCCATGTGAGTGATTTTTTTCACCGATTTCTTCTTCAGACATGACATTGTTAACATCTTTGTTTATAAAGTAGTTTCCTATAGTGAGAGCTCTTTTAGTTTTTTTGCTCATCTTTGTTGTTTTAGCTCTGCTCCTGGGGTATAGGAAGTATAGATCCAAGCTTGTTGTTGTTGTTGTTGGGGACTAGAGTCTGATCCCTGGCTTGTCATTGGCCAAGATGTTGCCTATGCAGTCCAGGCCTTGCCTTTGTAGAAATTTGCTTCCTCCTTTATGTCTAGGTTCTGACTTAGTGGTTTGTTCCCAACCCAGGCCTTGCTTTTCCCAGGGTTAAGACTTTGTTTGGGGTTGGGATCCTCCCTGTTGGTTTGCTATTTAGTTGTTAGCATCTCTGTTGTTGTCAGGCTGGTGGGACCTGGATTGGCCTGAGGCTAAAAGCCTCCAGCTGGCTTTCCCATTGTTTTCCTGCTTCCTGGGCTTCCCCTTTTCCCTCAAAGAGACAGACCTTCACTGAAGATCCTCCATGATATGTACCCCTGAAAACTTCTTTGAATCTTCTCTTTTTCATGGTGGGATCTGTCTTAAATGCCAGAGTGGAGACTTCATTTATCTTCGGTAGAGAAAAGCTGCAGAAGCATGTTAGCTTCATACCCTATGTTGGCTCCACCCCAGAAGTCCTTTTCCCAGCAGTTTTTGTGAAATAGTGTGTGTTCTTATCCCAAAAGTTGGAGTCTTTAGGTTTATTAAACAATAGTTATTGTAGTTATGTACTATTGCGTCTTATATACCTAAGTTATTTCTCTAATCTATCACTTTATTTTTTGATGATTGCCACTTTGTAGTATAGTTTTAAATCGGGTAGGGCTAGGTCACCTTCCTTTGCATTTTTTTCCATTAATTCCCTGTATAGTCTTGATCTTTTTTCCTTCCAGATGAATTTTATTATTATTTTTTCCTAGCTCTTTAAAATAATTTTTGGTATCTTGGTATTTTGGTATCTTTGGTATCTGAATAAATAGATTAATTTAGGTAGAATTGTCATTTTTATTATATTAACTCAGCTTACCTATGAGCAATTGATATCAGTCAAATGACTTTTTAAGACTAGAATTGGTAGAGAAGAAAGTGACAATTGTTGAAGGGGATGTGAAAAAATTGGAATATTAATTCTGTTAGTAGAACTGATCCAACCATTTTGGAAAACAATCTGGAATTATGCCCAAAGTTTTATAAAACTGTGCATATCCTTTGATTTAGCAGTGCCACTAGGTCTGTTTCCTAAACTGATTGAGGAAAAAGGGGGAAAAAAAAACCTTTCATGTTCTAAAATGTTGATAATAGCTATTTTTGTGGTAGCAAGGAATGAAAAACTGAGGAGGTGCCCATCAACTGGGAAATGGCTAAATAGGTTGGCGTATATGGTTTTGATGGAATATTATTGTGTTATAGGAAAGATGGATTTAAGAAAAACATGGAAAGATTTGCATGGAATAACGAAAAGTAAAATTAGCAGAACCAAGAATGTGGTAAACAATAAATGCAATATTGTTCTAGGAACAACTTTGAATGACTAACTCATTTTGATTCTTATAAATACTTAAATCAACTACAAATGGCCTATAAAGGAAGATGTTGTATTTGTTACTAATAGTAGCCTTCTTTAGGGAAGGTGTGGAAGGAGAGAGAAAATAAAATTCAACAGCAAAGAATGAAAGAAAACAGAAAATTACACAAGAAGGATAACTTTGAAAATGATGCATAATATTTATTACATAGTTTTTCAAAAAAAAGGTAAATGGTGTGAAATGGAAATCCATGATTTTATCTTGAATCATTTTTTTAGGTTGTGCTGTGCAAATGGAAATGATTTTTCCCTGTTTTTTGAATTTAAGTTTTAAATGAAAAGTTTTTTCTTTTAAAAAAAAAAGACTAGAAGTGGGGGCAGTTAGGTGGCAGTGAATAGAGCACCAGCCTTGGAGTCAGGAGGACCTGAGTTCAAATTGGGCTTCAAACACTTAATACTTTGTTGTGTGACTTGGGCAAGCCACTTAATCCCATTGTCTTGCAAAAACAAAAAAAAAACAACAAAAAATATTAAAAGTGAAACTAGATCCTAAGTTTTCCCAATTAAGTGTGAGGCACAGTTTAGTTAGGTGATCCACGTGCATAGGGCAGTGGTCTTGGAGTCAGGAAGACCAGAATGTGACTCAAGCATATATTAGCTCTATGACCCTGAGCAAGTCATTTACCCTCTTCGTACCTTTATCTCTTCATCTTTAAAGTGGGGACAAAAATGACACTTACCTTATAGGATGGTCATGAGGAAGAAGTGAGATAATATTCATAAATTGATTAGCATAGTACCTAGAACATAGTAGACCCTTTATAAAAACTTACTTTCCTCCTTCCCTTCTTCCTCTCTCCCTCCTTCCTTCCCTCCCTTCCTCCCTTCCTTCCTTCCTTCCTTCCTTCCTTCCTTCCTTCCTTCCTTCCTTCCTTCCTTCCTTCCTCCCTTCCTTCCTTTCCTCTATGTCATTGTGTGTTGTAGTGAAAAGGGCACTGCTATTCATTTTTTTCAGTTAAGGTAGTTTTTACATATAGAGTACATAGCGGCTGCCATGCTATATTTGAGGGAAACTTGAAATGGCACTCTAACCAACAAATTGACCAAAATTCCCACACAATTCCTTTCTAGTAGAAGTATTTAAAGTTACTAGTGAAAATCAAATGTTATCAAATAAGGAACAGAAATTAAGCTATAACCAGATGATTATAATCAGCTAATGTTTTGTTACTTTACTGTGCATGGTTGGGAAGATATTATATATCTATATATGTTCTTTGGACACAATTCTTATTCATGACCATTTCAGAAAGGAAGATGCCATGTCAAGGATACATGAAGAGTAATTTAAGGCTGAAAATTTGAATACTAGTAGTGGTAGAGAATTTTTCATTGTATCCTTGGGATACCCTTAGGGAGTTATGAGAGGACACATTTGTGCTAAGAGTCAGGAGACTTGTGTCCTTTCTCAAAAGCAAAACAAAAAACAACCCTAAGGGATGGGAGTATCATGGTTTATAAAAATCTATTTGCTGTCATGGTGAAATAGGTACTATCTTATCAAAATTTTCCAATGCTCCACCCTCCTCCTAAGGTCTGCTCTCCATCACTTTGGGAAGGAAAACTCGAGATCCTGATTTCTCTGAACCTTTAGTCAAAACTCCACCATCTAGGAGTATATTGCTAAGGATAAGCCCTCAGCAGAATAGAATTGACCAATTCCTTTCCTAAAACCTTTTGTGTCTAGTTTCCCCACTGTCAGACCTTTCTCAATCTGGTTTCCCTGTTCCCACCCCCGCCCCACAATTTACACCCACGTAATTACTCCAGCATGAAGTGTGGGTTTGTGGAGCAGCTGAAGCCTTTAAAACCACAAATGCAGATCTCTAGGCAAGCTTTCCCTCCTACTTCCTCCCCCTTCAGCAGGGGTGGCAGAGCTGCTGCCGCTGCGACTTAACTTTCTCTCTGACTCATATTATGGAGCAGCTTGTAGATATTTATCTATGTCCATCAATGTCAATTCAGTATGCCCAGGGAAAAGCATCATACCACAATTGATTCCCCCCCCCCCCCATTTTGTCAAGCAAAAGGCCTTTTTCCTGAAGTACAGGAGGCTTACAGGGAAAGGGTAACTCCACCCATTTCCTAGGAGCACTATCAGAAATCATCATCAGGGAATTCTGAGAAAGTAGCCTCACTAGTGTGTACTGGGAAATATTTAACAACCAGCTCTCTGAGGGGTGGGGGGATTGGAGATAATGCAAGCCAACATTTTAGTCTGCATTAATAGTATTTTCTCCATCACTTTCTTAATCTAGACAAATAACAGAATAGACCAAGTCTTGAATTTTCTATTTTACATGTACTGTGTGTACATGCTGACACTAAAAATTTAACAATTGGCTTGTTGAGGTTGGCTCTGGTATTCTAGAGTCCAGCTTTGATGCCTGGGTCTAGCCAAGATGCAGGCAGAGAGGCTGCTCTTCCTCTTCAAAATAAAAAGCTAAATAAATAATAAATAGTGGTTAGCCTTATTCTTTCTTGCACTTATACAAGGCAGAGGTTTTTAACCTTTTGTATCATGAACCCCTTTAGCAGTCTGGTGAAGCCTTCATCTTAGAATAGCATTTATATTTCCATGAAACAAAATTCATCAGATTACAAATAATGATTTTTTTTGTTCCTATCCAAGTTCATGGACTCCCTAAATTCTATTCATAGATCCTTTGGACTCCAGACTAAGAATCCATGCATTAAAATGACCTTGACTGATGTTTACCTATTTGTTCCACTCCCTTCTTTGTTATTTGTCTTGGTAAAGAATTAGTTTTATATACTCCAAAGCTTCCTCCTAATATGAAGAGTTCAGGTTCACCTTAGATATCTCTCTCTCTGCCATTCCACTAGTCCTACTTACCAGATCCCCTGAGATAAGCACTCCATATGACAGTATGGCTTCACAACATAGAGCAGTTTTTTTTAACATGGCAAAAGGACACAAAAGGAACTTGTAAGTGAACCCAGAGGTGACTAAAATTTTCAGCCACTAATAGGAACAATCCTCCTATGTTCTAGAAACCCATATAGTTTCTGTTATTTGTGGTTTTGCCATGGGTGGGATCCTCACAAGACATGGGAGAGGAACCATTCATCTATATTCATCTCCTTCACTTGAAGTTCATTTAATCATATCACATTTCTTTTTTCCTGGACAGGTCCCCTTCAGCTACCATTCCCCATTGGTTGTCTACTGCACTTAAAAAGTGTTTGTTATTTGATTGAGTCTCCACTCCATATTGGTGCCCTAAGTCTCTTCATCACCATTGCTATTTTATACTAATGGTTATTGTAGATGCTCTCTAGTTACTCTCATTCATTTCTATCACTCCCTATAGTTTAATTACTCTCAGAGCTCATGCTTGTGCCATGGAATAAGCCTTGCAATATAATTTTGTTAATATCTACCAAGTAAAATTACTGCTGGTCTTTCCAACTACCAATCTTATTCTCATTATCTGTACTGAGTTCTAATAATCCCATTCTTTTTAGGTTTTTTGCAAGGCAAATAGAGTTAAGTGGCTTGCCCAAGGCCACACAGCTAGGTAATTATTAAGTGTCTGAGGCTGGATTTGAACCCAGGTACTCCTGACTCCAGGGCCAGTGCTTTATCCACTGCACCACCTAGCCGCCCCTCATTTTCTTTATAAAAATTTTCATCTGTAAGCTATAGAAATACATCTATAGAATAATTTAACATGTATTTATTTATGTCTAATGGTGACTTTCTCTAAGACAGAGGTGGGGAAGGAAGAAAAAAAGGAATTGTATATTTAATTTGTATATTTAAAAGGAATAGCAAGTTGTACACAGTAGTTAAGCAATTTCATGTACAATCAACTTTTTTGTTTTGTAATTAAAATTCTTATTTTATTACATGAATTAAAAATAAAATAAATTAAAAAAAAAGAAAGTCATCAGTCTGGGGCCACATGAAGAAATCTTTGTCCTCCATTTCATAGAGTTTTTCTCATTTGCCTTCCCCCCCCAACAACAAGGAAAAAAATCATATTCTTCTTTCCTATATTCCTTGGAATCCTGGAGTTTGCAAGAGATTATGGCTATTTTTTTAAAATTATCTTTTTCATTTCTTATTTTCAGTTAAATTGGGCTGGATTATGCAAATTACTCCTCAATGCTTCTTGAAAGGTCACTAAAAGAGTGGAAGAGAAGAAAGAGTTTCAGAGATAGTGGCTCCTGATGGCTATACTCAATGTCTAAACTGATAGAGAGTTCTATATCTTTGAAGTTCTATCTCTTGAAGATGAAGATTTTGGTTTCCTCTATACTCAAATTATTCAAATGAGTTTGTGATCTCATTGATTGGGACTCCTCTAATGATATAGTTTGCATTTTACCAATGCCTGTACATTCTATGTGATTGTTGTCCATTATCTCCCAAAAAATTCTTTTCAAAGGATCTGTACAATATGCTGAAAGTTTTCCTCAGTTCTCTTGAATTTATTAGGTCGCTATTAGAATATTTCAGTTGTCCAGCTGTTACTTAAACCTCTAAGTGGCACAGTGAGTGATGGGTGAGGATTCAGGAAGACCTGAGTAAAAATCCCACCTCAGATACTTACTTAGATGTGTGACTCTGGGTAAGTCACTTAACCTCTGCTTACCTCATTTTCCTCATTTGTAAATTAAGGATAATAACAACATTTATCTCAGAAACTTATTGTGAGTTTCAAATGAAATGATATTTATAAAATGCTTAGTACAAATCTCTAGCACTATTTAATGTTATTGTTATTATTGTGTTTATTATTACTCTTGCCTTATGGCCAGTTCACATTCCTTTTCTATCAGACAGTTCCTTGATGGTCTTATTTAGTCATATTCCTCTTTATAGCTTCTTCGTTTCATTGGTCATATGTAGCAGCTAACTTATACCATGTTCTTCTCTATTACATCTGTGTCATACTCTTTTTTGATTTGCCAACCACAGTGGTCCATGTTTTGCTGCTATGCAGAAGCAGAAGTAGTAAAATGTTGCTGTTGACAAGCTGAGCCTCCACTTAGGAAACTAAGAGATTGGTAAAAGAGCTTTGCAGTTTTCGCCAAAGCAATTCAAGCCCACTCTCCTTCTCCTCTTCCTTTTCAACCTTGGGCCCACCTCCCTGTCCATTTTAGACATTTAATTTTTTAAATTGCCCATTTTGATATGGAGGGAAAAAAATAGTATCTTTCCCCTGCATTTATTCAAGAAAGCAGTTTTCCTATACTCCATTTTACTAGTCTTAGCCTAGTTAAATGACATTTTAGACCCATTTGTTTTTTTTACCTTATGCTTAAGTTAAGTTGTCAAGTCAATTAAAGGGGTATTCATCAAGAATCTTTGTCAAGTGCTGGGGATACAAAATAATGTGCAAAATAACACAAACAAGCCTATTCTCTAATATGAACAAGCTCATTACAGAATGGGGGACAACACATGCACAACTACAGTCATGCCTGGTTTTGTTATACTTTAGAGTATTTTACAATTATAGCAAAGTTTTTGTTTGTTTATTTGTTTGTTGTTGTTTTTTTTTTTTTTGCAAGGCAATAGGGTTAAGTGGTTTGTCCAAGGCCACACAGCTAGGTAATGATTAAGTGTCTGAGGCTGGATTTGTACTCAGTTACTCCTGACTCCAGGACCAGTGCTCTATCCACTGCAAAACCTAGCTGCCCCTATTTGTTTTTTTACAAATTGGTTGCAACCCTGCATTGAGCAAGTCAATAGGCAACATTTTTCCAATAGCATATGCTAACAATGTGTCTCTCTGTCACATTTTGGGAATTTGTGCAATTCTTCAAACTTTTTTCATTATTGTCATATCTATTATGTTGATCTGTAATCAATCATTGATTTTTGATGATATTATTGTAATTGCTTTGGGGATGTCACAAACTGGACTCATATAAGACAGTGAACTTGACAAATAAATGTATCCATTGCTCCACCCATTAGCATTTCCATATTTATCTGTCTATCTCCCTCCTTGGGCTTCCCTATTCCTGAGACACAGTGATATTGAAATTAGGTCAATTAATAACCCTACAATGGTCTCTAAGTATTCAAGTAAAAGGAAAAGTCATTTGATGTGACAAACTTCATTGCTGTCTTATTTTAAGAAATCGTCAAAATCACTCCAATCTTTAGCAATCACCAGTTTGATCACTCCGCAACAAATAAATTACGTTTGAATCTGAGCTGAATGCTCAGATGATGCTTAGCATTTTTTGCAATAAAACATTTTAATTAAGATATATATATATATATTATTTTAAAATTTAAAATACTTTTTGCAAACAATAAACTACAGTAGAGCATAAACATAAATTTTATATGCACTAGGAAACCAAAAAATTAATGACTCACTTTTTTGTGATGTTCATTTTATTGTTGTAGTCTATACTCTTAATTTTTTCTGAAGTATATGCAAACAGGGTTTTGTATATATATATATATATATATATATATATATATATATATATGTGTGTGTGTGTGTGTGTGTGTGTATGTGATAGGTGTGTATATATATATACATATAGGTGTAAATATATTCTCAAATATATATGTAATACACACATACAAATTTAATTGATGCTTATCTCAGAGTAAAGGCATAAAAATTGAGGACAACTGAAAAAGATCTCTTGCAGAAAGTGGAACTTTAGATTAGATTTGAAAGAAACCAAAGAAGCTTATAGGCAGAGATGGAGACTGAATTTCAAGCATGAGGAGGGAGTTAGGGGTTGGGGGAGCCTAGATAGCCAATAAAAATGTCTAGTCAAGAAATGGGAGCATCCTGTTCAAGGGATAGCAAGGAGACTAATGCTACTTGATCTATGAGAATTTGGAAGGGAGTAAAATATTAAAAGATGTAAAGATGGGAAAGGACTAGGTTATAATTGTTTTTAAAAGTCAGACAGAAGATTTTATTCTTGATTTGGAAATAATAGACTTGAATTTATTAAAGCATAAAAAGGTACATGCCTTATAACAAGTCACTCAACAAATATTTGAGTGTTCTGTTGCTATACAGTTTATAGTTAGTTAAAAATTATAACACTAATAGTATAGTATAATTTAATATATACTTTTATTACAATTATAGTAACTACTACTAGAATAGTAACTATTATAATATAAAATATCACCATTATAATAAATTAATAGTAATAGTATAGCTGTACATATATAACTTACTTCAAATTACTTGCTGACTTGGGGATCAGGAGGGAAGGGAGGAAGTTAGAAAAATGTGAAACTCAAAAGCTTACAAAAAGATAAATGTTGAAAATTATCTTTGCATATAATAAAAAAAAATAATGAAATAGCATTTAGAAAGATGCTGAGTCCCTATTCTGGACTCCTATGTTGAGTCCTAGTACTGGACTCCTTCAGTCTTTGCCAGGTGAGTGTTGGAGGAGAGACAAGGATGACAAAGGAGACAAGTACTCTCTCAAGATCTCCAAGTACTCCATTTATTTAACAAAACACCAGTTTTTAAATACCTTTCCAGTCTATACTCCACTCCCACTCCCCTGGAACTTAGTAAGATAAGACTCTGGTATTCAAGGACACCAGGTGAAGATAATTCACAATGCTCCCATATACAATGGTTCCCAACATATTCCCCTTTTTGTTTTTGAAACAAAATCATTACATAACAAAGGCCACTTAAGTTGTAAACAAAGGTTCAAAAATACTATAAAAAAGTCAATTAAACAATAGTAAAACCAATATCCCCAAATTTCTTGAAATATATTTTATCCCCAATTTACAAAGATAACAAAGTTTTTCTTTTGCCAACAAAAAAACCTTTCAAAGCAATCAAATTCAAAATTCAAACTAAAAGGATTAACATTTAACTTTACCCATTTCAGAATTTAGTCACTAACACAAACACAGAAAACAACTCTTTTGTATTTCCAACTTATCAAAGTGAGATTGTTGGATACCCTGGCTGCCAAATCTCAGTATATAGAAACATTCTACCACCTCTCCAGGCTAGTAGAGAGATGTAAAAATGTCCTATTAATAATTAAATACACACATACACACACACACACCAAAATATTAGCCATAAGCACAGGCTTCCTTGCAAAGACAAAATCTAAATTTCCCAATCCCAGAAAAAAAAAAAAAAACTTCTTTCCCTTTTCTCTTAACTAATTGAACCAAGAAGCCTCCCAATCAATAACCTATTGAAAAACATAGTTATTGCCCAATACCCCCCCTCCCCAAACCAGGAAGAAGGTTTTGGGGGTCCCTTGATTTCTAAAATAAGTTTTTGGAAGGACGTTGACTTGTAGCAAAGCCTGCATTCAATTTTAAAGTTCCAAAAAGGAAGGTTTTCCTTCTCCCTCCCCCCTTCCTCTACAGAGGGTGGGAACCTCAGAGAATGAGAGAGAGCATTTGAAATCACCTAATCGGTTAACACCAGTACAACCTGGAGTTGCCACATCTTGTGAACAGTAGCCATCACCATAACAAACTGTCCAACAGCATATTACACTTTTGCTCTCAGCACTGGAAGAGCAATTAATTCACAGCCATCTGCTGCGGGAGCAAAGATCTTGAGGCCCCTGCTGTAGGCTGAAAACTGAAACTTAGCTGTATTTGTCTTCAGTGTCAGGGTCTTTGGCAAAGTCTTCGGCAACAAGAAGTCTCTAAGTTGCCAGTAGGATTAGGGGTTTAGATCCTGCTTAACGTGCATAGCACAATCAGGTCAGCAGCAGAGGCCAAAAGGAGCAGCAAGTAGGTCCTCTGCTTGACGTTGGTAGACTCCTGCTGAGAAAGAAGCTTCACTCATGGTGCTGACACTTCTCTGAGGACTGCTGCTTAAGGAAGCTGGGTCCCCCTGAAGTGCTGCCTCGGAGACTACATTCCCAGCTCACAACTCAACAGCAGCCCCAATGAGAGAATCTGTGCAAGGCCACACAGCTAGGTAATTATTACTTGTCTGAGGCTGGATTTGAACTCCAGTACTCCTGACTCCAGGGCCAGTGTTCTATCCACTGCGCCACCTAGCCTCCCTAATCTATGCTAATTCTAACCCCTAAATGATATAATATATCTCTTCCCCATAATATTGTAGGGAGTCCTTCAACTATGAAAGGAGTGACAGTCCCTGCTTTATCTTCTTTTCTCCATTTCAAGGGTTGACAAGAAATTTCTGTTTCCTGTCTACCTCCAATGCCTACTAGGTTAGCATAATCAACTTGTTTAGGCCAAGCTTGGGACCAGTTTTGTGTGGGGAACACAGTTCTATCTGCCCCAGTGTCAATCAAGACGAGGAAAGCAATTCCTTCTACTTGGATAACACAAAAAGGTTTTTCTGAAGAAATCATAGTTGTAAACATAATTTCATTGTGGTTTCTCTGTTTTGACCCCCTTTTCAACTTACTTTCCTTCCTATTTATACCAGATCTTGAAAAAACACATAACTGAGCTATGCATTGATTCTCATTTATGTAGCTATCATCATCATCATCATTAATATTCATTATTTCAATAGAGAAAATTTCCCTACTCACATACTTTACTAAAGGTATAATGTGAGTATACTCCGGATTAGGTGGAGCCAAAATAATTGCAAACTCCTCATCCATTAATCATAAAGGGTGAATAGGTCCTTCAGTAGAAGCATATGGAGGCACCCTAAATTTCCCAGCATTTTTGACCATCAATAGTTTGATATGGGTTGACTTGATGCCAAAGCTGCATACTGGTTTTTCCATTTCATCTCCTGCTGGTCCTGAACTGTCATATCCCATGATTGCTTTTGATGGGCCTCTGGGAGAGGGCCCCTTTCTCCATCTAAATTTCATTGTCTACATTTTAAACCCTGTGTCCTGCCTTTTCACACTTTAGGCACAGAGTTTTAGGATGATGTGTCCTGACCTTTCTCGGTTTAGCTCCTTGGGTACTCCAACAATCTTTCTTTAAATGTCCAGTTTTTCCAAAAACAAAGCAAGCCCATTTCTCTTTATTTCCAATGTGCATATTAGCAAATGCCTCTGTCATTAATTCTGTATGATACACTTGAGACCCTACTCTGTCACATCTTTGAATAATTTCCTCAAAGGTAGCATCCCTTCTTAAGTCAATCATTGCTTTCTGACCATCAGCATTTGCATTAGCCCATGCTAATTGTTTTATTAATACATCTATTCCTGCTGTCTCCTATTGTTCTTCCTACTGCCTCCTGTAACCAGGCAAAGAAATTTACAAAAGCCTCACCATTTCTTTGTCTAATAAGTGCAAATGGTTCTTTCTTATCTTTTTGTATCGGAATATGTCCCCAAGCATTCTTTACACAGGTAGCAATTCTTTCATATGTCTAACCCATAATGTAGTTGGTCTGCTTTGTTGAAAAATTTGCCTATGTCACTTAATTGTACATAATATGTTGTGGCATTGGGACCTTGTGTATGCCTCAACGCAATCCGTCTACATTGTTCTATAGACTCCGTCATCCAAAAAACAGATTGTCCAGGTGACAAACATGCACTAACTATCTGCTTCTAATCATTAGGTGTTAATATAGAGTATGCAAGAGTATCCAATTGTAGCCAGACAAAAGGTGATCTTGCCCTGTATTCCCCCACTGCCTTCTTTAAATCTCTGACTGCTTTTTCATCTAGTGTTTTTGTCTTTGCCTAAACTTTCCTGGATTAAAAGGATCTGGCTCCTCAATAACAGGATGTGACTGAAACTCAGTTCCTAGATCCATCAAACTATCTCTCTGATCTTTTGCTTTTTTGATGGGCTTTTGTACTGATAAAATCTCTTCCCTAGGTGCTGTAGGGCTGATCCTAGGTTTTTTTGAATAATAAGTCTTTATTTCTTTTGCCTCAGGCCATGGAGGCAAATGCACTTTCACTTTACCTTAGTTTTCCCTTCATTTTCCTCCACACTTCCTTGTTCCAATTTCCTTAACATCAGCCCCATGGTAAACTTGTTACCTTCTCCAAAGTCCCCTAATCTGGGAGGTCAGGTCTCCTGCTTCTCTTGCTTGTAGCTGCTATGTCCTTATACTGGAATTTACTCAGATAACTCTGCCATTATTGTCCCTGTTCAAGTGCCAATATGTTGAGTTCCTATTCTGGACTCCTATGTTGCATCCCATTTCTGGACTCCTTCAATCTTCCCCAGGTGAGTGTTGGAGGGACAGGAGAAAAGGATGACAAAGGAGACAAGTACTCCCTCAATATCTCTAAGTGCTCCAGGTGCTCCATTTATTTATCAAAACACCAGTGCTTAAATGCCTTTCCAGTCACTAATCCACTCCCACTCCCATGGCATTTAGTAAGATAAGACTCTGGTGTTCAAGGAAACCAGGTGAAGATAATTCACAATGCTCCCATGAACAGTGGTTCCCAACAGAAAGACCTGGGTTCAATTCCTGCCTCAGACACTCACTAGTTGTATGACTGGGTAAATCACTTAGCTTCTATTATTTGCCTCAGTTTCCTTATCTGTGAAATGGGGATAATAATAGCATATATTTCCCAGGGTTGTTGTGAAGTTAAAATGTGGTAAAAAAAAATTTTTATAACTGTTTCTTAGATCAGTGAATTGTAGAAAAGGTTCTCCTCTTTGGCTTCCTCAGGCACCTGAGCTTTGTTTATTAGACATTTTCTTTGGGGCCACATGAAAACTGTCAAGTAAACAAGAAACCTTCATTGGATGATGTTAAGGTTGATTTCCAAAACTAATCTTTGAGTCCCTGATTAGCAGTTGATGAAAGTTTTTGCAAAATTTGAAAATTGACTAAAGCATTGAATAGCATGAGGCATTGGTTATGCTAGATTTTGATCAGAAAAAATACCAATATTTAAAAATGAAAAAAGTTGATTCTTCATATGTCTTTATTGTAAGTTTGTAGCAGTTCTTCTTATGAAGTTATTAAAGCTTTAAACTGCACTAAGATATTTTGGACATTCTATATTGCCACATCTCCAAGAAAATCAAGGCACTGAGAAATTTTTTGTGGTGGTTATTTGATCTCAGATTACTCAGTGGACCTATCAAGTCTTTTTCTATATTTTTTTTAACTGGTATGGTGAAGTGAATAGGGTCTTAGCTTTGAAGTCATTTTGAATAGATCTAGCCTTTGGTTTATGCTTTTACTTGAATTTGAACCCTATCCTTTTTTCCCAAGATGGGCCTGCTGCTTGCCCTACATATCAGACCTTATAGGGAATATGTCATTCCTGGGTCATTTCAGGTAGTTATAAGTCTCATAAATATCTGACTTAGAAGTTTGTTCTTATATAAACAAATGAATGAAATAATTCAATGAATGAAAAAGTACTAATTAAATATTTATTATATACCAGGAATTGTATTAAACTGTAAGAGGCAATATTTTCCATCAAAAAGCTTATAGTCTAATGAAGGATATAGCATATATAGGAGAATGGTAATGAGAGATAGGTATTTTGGCTTAGAAATTTATGGGGATGGTGATGAAACAAGAAGGGAATAGATTGACTATTGATTTCTTTCATTCATGGTTCTGGAAAGAGTGTGTGTGTGTATGTGTGTGTGTGTGTGTGTGTGTGTGTGTGTGTGTGTGAGAGAGAGAGAGAGAGAGAGAGAGAGAGAGAGCGAGAGAGAGAGAGAGAGCATATAGATGGTTTGAGGAAGAAAACATGGCTAGGATTTCCTACATCTACTGGGTTATTTGAGACACCAATCGGCCTGGGAGAAAGGACCCAGGATAGAAGTTTTAGAGCTAAAGGAGTTAAATCCTCCATTATCAGCTATAGTATATGTATATTTAGCAATCTCCTTCCTTCCTCTGCCATCTTGCAGTATGTGGAAGCCTTTCCTTGATAATTCTTTGTCCCCTCTAACCATTCTATGATTCTTATGGTATTTTTCATCATCTAGATAAATAGCAAATTGTAGCATCACTATTTCAGAGATGGAGAAAATGAGTACCAGAGAGTTCATTTAACTTTGTGTATTGGGTACCAGAAAATATGGATTCCATTTGAGCTTTGCCACTGACTAGCAAAAACACCCTTCATCCAACTTGAGACTTCCTTTCTGGTGTTACTTATAATGACATATGCTAGACAAAGGTCTATTTTCTTATTTGGGTGTGTGCCACACTATTTTAGTCTTAATGGATAATAAGCAATGCTTTCCTTGCATTCTTTTGTTCCTATAGACAGCTTTCTTTTCTCATTCCTTTTCCTCCCACTCACTCCACAAAGAAAATATTAAACCTCTTGCAATAGAGGAAGTGTTTCAGATGGGGGAAGGGGAAATAGATAGAAGAGTTTTGCCTCCCACTTAAAGTCTTCAAAATGCCATGGTATCCTGGATGCTGCTAGACTTGAGAGGATGTAATAATGATTTATAAAAGTTTCTAATGAATATGTACTAGCAAGCACAATCCCATGAGAGACACAGATTCTGTTCACTATAAAAATCTCACGGTTTTCTGTGTTTCCAGTGCGGGCCAAAATTTTCTCTTGTGATTCCAGTGCCATGTTAATAAACAGTTTGACTTTTTATAGAATGATTTTGAGAGATTATGGAATTCTCTAAAAGAAGATGAATTTTCTAATATTTATCTTTCAAACAGAGAAGGTCTGTGGGAAAGTGATTTTCTCTTTCTTCCGCATCATAGGAGAATGGAGTCTGGGTTCATGCTTTCCTCTGTTCTATGGGAAATGTAGTCTCTAAAGTCACAAGATCAAGAGTTGTCAATTCAGGTATCTCAGGTACCTAAAGCTTTAAACTGCACTAAGATGTTTTGGACATTCTATATTACCTAGATACCTAAGGTCTGAAGAGAAGAAATGAAGCTGGGAATAGACCAGAAGCATAACCTAATTTTGTAGCACAATATTGTATACAGAACCTGCATATTTATTAGGGAGAACAACTGAAATTTGAACCTAGAATTGCTTTTTTTTTATCTGTAAAATGAGTCAACATCATCAAATAATAATAATAATAATAATAAATAATAATATTAATAATTAGCATTTATAGAGATCTTTATTGTGTACAAGGCACTTTGTAAATATTATTCCATCTGATCCTTGCAATAACTATTGGAATTAGGTGCTATTAACTCCATTTTCCAGATTAGAAAACTGAGCCAGACAAGATGTTAAGTGATTTGCTCAAGGTCTCACACCTAGTAAGTGTGTCTAAGAATGGATTTGAATTCAAAATCTTTCTGACTTTAGGTCCAGCAGTTACTGTGCCACCCAACGGTTTCTTATGTAATTGCATTAGATGGTCTCTGAAGTCTCTTCTAACCCTAAATCCTATGTTATTGTGAAATGACTTGAGGGACCTTCTTGTTATAAACAAGCTTCCAACTTTATGTTAAAGTATAGTCTGGGATAGGGAAAATAGGATGGGAATTAGGAGTATGGACTTCCTAGAGAAGCAATATGTTATTAAGATATCAAATACAAGACTTGGATTCAGGTAGATCTGAGTTCTAATTCCTCCTTGTATGCTGACCTCAGGGAAATCATAACCTCACTTAACCTCAGTTTCCTCATCTGAAAATTAAGGAATTGGACTCAGGTCTAAATATAAGATCCTATGTATGTTATCCTTGATGCTGAAACCAGGTTTCCTTTTCTTTTCCTTAAATTCCTAAAATTTCCTTAAACACCTTGTTTCTTTGTGTTTCACTATTTAGATGAAAGTCACTGAGAAAATCTGGAAGACAACTATTGTCCTAAACTTTGTCTCCTCACTCCTGTTTCACAGCTCTCACAGAGCGCAAGTGCTAAGACAGGGAACAAGCTCACAGAGTGTTAGAACTAGAAGGAAACTTAGAGATCACTTAGTCCCATCTCTTCACTTTATAGATGAAGACACTGAGGACTCACAGCTATCAATAAGGATATGCTAGTAAATTTTAAATTTTAATGGGCATGACTAACATTTTCTTTATTAGTTTCTTAAGTCTAGATAATTAGCAAAATGATAAATTAAGCTTTGGTTATTTGTATGTGCCGCTTTTGAGGTTTAAATGTTCACACTGAAAATTTAATAATCATCTCTCTTAAGTCCATAAGAGGTGTTCCAATGCATCCATCCCTGCCTGTCAGAACAGAACCTGAACCAAGATTTTCTGATACTAAGTCTAATATTCTTTTCACATACTCCATGTTTCTATTTATTATTCCAAGTTAGAAAATATAATTGTTTAAAAATTCTTTAGGAAAATTCAAAAATGACTGATTCATAGTTGACTTTTAAGTGAATCTAACTAAACACCTTTGATATAGCAAACCTAGTCTTTGAGGTTGGAGTCAACTGGAACAACTGTGCCTTACCACAATATGTCTCTTGATACCTCTTTCAGCGTCAAAGTACAAAGTTGGAAGAATAATGGGATCTCAATTAGTGAAATATATAATACAGTTAAAAATCCTCTTCATCATCACATTTATCTTTTCTTATTTTCAAATAGCTAACTATAAGAAGGGTCATTTGCCAAATTTTCATATGATTCTATGGTTTTAGGAAAGCCATCACAAACTATCACTCATGACCTATGCTCTATGCCTTTATGGAAACTATTTCCTGGTCTACCCCAGATAATTCTCCTCTTAAAACAGAGTCTGCATAAGGGGTTCTTAAACTGAGGTTAAATGTTTTTTCCTTTGATAGTTGTATTGCAAGATAATTGATTTTATTTGTAATATTGCATATTTTTCTTCGGATATTTAAAATTGTCTTCTGAGAAGTAGTCACCAGACTACCACATGGCTTCATGAAACAGAAAAGATTAAGGCCTTCCAGGCTACACACAGGATTCAGAAACTTGTCATTTAGATATACTATTCCATATTGAATCTGAATGAATATTCATTACATCTTTCAAATACTAGTCTTATTGATTATAGATGGAGGCTCTGTAATTTCAAACAAATCATTCCCTCATTCTATAGAACAATCTGCTTCACTTCCCCACTCTCCATGGAAACCTGAAAAGTTCCTTAACCTTCCATCACCCCTTCACACATAAGGATACTATCTCAATCAACCCTTCCTCCATTTACCCCTCTCATCCCTCTCTCTCTTCCTACCGTCTCATCCATGAGCTTACCAGTCCTCATTCTTCCCACTCTATCTACTTTTTTCATCTAAGGAGCACTCTGTTCTTCCCTTGTGCACATTCTGATTCTCTGATTCTCTGGGTCTAAGCATTTCTATTGCTTATCAATTTCCTCCCATATACCCAGGATATAGTTTCTTTGACTTTTTTTCCTAGGATTTTGCAAGATAAATGGGGTTAAGTGGCTTGCCCAAGGCCACACAGCTAGGTAATTATTAAGTGTCTGAAGCCAGATTTGAACTCAGGTACTCCTGACTCCAGGGCCAGTGCTCTATCCACTACACCACCTAGCTGCCCCTCTTTGACCTCTTCTAATAACAACTTTAGGGTATGTTTTATTCTTCTTAGATAGATTCAGGATATAAATTTCAGAAGGTAGAAGCTATGTAAATCTCAGAACATAATTTGTTTTTCTTTTTCTAGTATAGAGAGACCTGGTAGAAATAAGACTCTAGAAGGTACTGCTGGGGAAAGTATTTAGCCCTCTATAATCTGCACTAGTTATATGTTCTTTGTATAGGGCAGAAGCGCGTGATGAAGAAAAGTGGTTAAAAAGTGCATTTATCTCAGTGTCAATCAGTTCATTTTCTTTTTTCTAGTATAAATATTTTTTAAAATTATATAAATATTTTATTTGTTTTTCATTCAATGGCAGTTTCTACCAATCATTTTTTTGTTCGAGGTTTTGAATTTTACAGTTTTTCTCCCTTCCTCCCTCCCTTCCTTCTCTTCTCCCTGATATAGACTTTACATTTGCATCCATGATAAGCATAGATCAAACTTAAATTTGTTGTAAGAGAAAAACCAGATTCAAAAGGAAAAAAAGAAAACATTAGAGGTAGCAAAATTACATATTACATAAGACGACTTTAAAAAATTTAAGATAATAAGCTTTGGTCTTTGTTAAAACTCCACAATTCTTTCTCTGGATACAGATGATATTCTCCAACACAAATCCTCTAAAATTATCCATGATTATTGTACTTATGGAATGAACAAGCCTATCATGGTCAATCATCACCCTTTGTTGTTGTTAGTATACATAATATTTTTCCAGTTCCAGAAGTTCATTTTCTAAATGAGGAAGCAAAACCAAAATCAGAGGTATATAATAATTTTGTTGTTGTTATTTAGTTGTGTTCAACTTTTTATAATCCCATTTGGAGTTTTCTTGGCAAAGATACAGGAGTGGTTTACCATTTCGTTCTTCACATCATTTTATAAAAGAAGAACTGAGGCAAAGAAGGTCAAGTGACTTGTCCAGGGTCACACTGTTAGTAGGTGTCTTAGACCTGATTTGAACTAAGGTCTTCCTATTCCAGGCCCAGCACATATCAAATGAGCCACCTAACTGCCTCCTATTTTTCTCCTTCTCTCTTTTCTCCTTTCTGTCTGTCTGTCTATCTGCCTGCCTGTCTGTCTGTCTGTTTCTTCTCTTCCTCTCTGTTTTTCAATTAATGCTTAGGGCTGAATCTAGCCTGCAACTTTTTTTTGTAGACTTTTATAGAATTTTTATAAATAAAATTATGTTTAAAATGTAAAAACCATTTTAGTTCCCACACAAAGGAGGCAGAGGACCTGAGGCTGCAGATTACCAGTCCCAATCTAATCTAATTTCACATTTATAGATATAGAATCTGAGACCATGAATGATCATAAAAAGCCAGCCAAAGTTCAAAGTCATTCAATGACAAATTTAGTCTTCAAACTTATTTCTCCTAATCTTCAATTCTGATGTTTTTCTGATAAACCTCTCATGACAACTTCCCCCGCCCCCCCCACAATCCTAAAAAAACTTAATGATAATTTTTCCTTTTGGAGAATATGACACCATTATGAATGTTTAAATTTTTGTAACTTTTATAACAATGTATCCAGTTTCTTATTTACTGACAGAGGAATAATTCCTCATAAAATAAGACCAGAGATAATGTTTTGTATTCTATCCTATTCCAGGTATCTCAGGGATTGATTATAACCAAATAGAGTTGAGATTTATAAACACATAAGGAGGTAATGACAACAAGTCAGGGGCATCATCATATAACTCTGTCCCTTTGAAGTGATGGCTGAGAGTCCTGTTAGGATCCAAATTTGTATGTGGAATTGTAGTGTTTTGCAACAAGAAAGAAAGGGGTTCTGTGGAACAAAATTTCAGCATTAACAAAATTCCTCCTTTAAAGTTTTACATTATAGGCTTATGTATTTTAGATTTTGAAAGATTATCTAAAGATCATCTAGCTCAACTGCATTATTTTCTTCAATTAAGAAACTGATATCCAGAGACTTTCCTAAAGTCACTCAGATAGCAGAGCTAGATCTTGACTAAGGTCTGGGAACCTCCAGACTATCAGCCATATTGGTATAGTATTATCAAGGCAACCAAGGCAGGGTTCAAAATTCAATAAATCTAAGAACTTTTTAGGGGTGGATTAATTAAATATTTGAACAAATAAAGCCTGTGAATGATATTATAAATATCCAAATGTCCCTTGGGGGGAAAAAGTTCCTCTCCCATCTAGAGAATCAACAAAACAATAAATCAAGTTCTTATTTGTAGTGTTTGTTCATTTCTGAAGTGTTTAACATCAGGTTCTCCCAAGGTGGCTCCAGTTGGTTCTAATACGTCCCTGCTAATTTCCATTATTTTGTTTCCAAATGGTATCCTAGGAGTAGTGTATAATACCAAGACACAGGTGACTGCTTTTATAGATTCTACCAATATATGTTATTTGAAGTCCCCAAATGTCACGAATTAGTTTAGGAAGACCAACTTTTTTTTAGGGTTTTTTTTTTGCAAGGCAATGGGGTTTAAGTGGCTTGCCCAAGGCCACACAGCTAGATAATTATTAAATGTCTGAGGCTGGATTTGAACTCAGGTATTCCTGACTCCAGGGCTCTATCCACTCAGCCACCTAGCTGCACCTGGAAGACCAACTTTGGAATGTTTTGCTAAAGACTTCAACAAGAGAGGTTGTAGATGAGAGAAAGTTTGGCCATGTAGAACATCCTAGAAGATGAGGGGAGATTTTTCTCTCTTCTGCATCTTGGGGAGCACATTGCTATGCACTTCCTGATGAGAGACAGGATGTCAAAGCCATCCCTTTCTCTTTAGCACTATCAATGGAGTAATTTAAGCATTAAGAGAACTCTTGGGAATAAAATTTATTTATTGGTGATAATTTCTTAAATTCCCTATTATTAAGATGATAATCATTCACAATTCTCACAATTCTTCCATAGTTTCATCTATAGCATCATCTTTCAATGTTCCCATAGGTTTGCCTGATGACATAGTCATTTCCTATATGTACTGAAATAACTGATGAAACTTCCAATATGTTTCTGAGCCCTATTTTCTCTCCTCATCTATTAGGATGAGTGATTGACGGTAGAGAGATAATAATGACACAATCTACCTGGGCAGGGAGTTAGACCACAGATGTCACCAATAAAGTTTCAGAACAAGAGTTTGGATGAAATAAAACTGAAGGGAGTTATTTAAGAGGGCCTGAATTGAATGTGTGAGATTTGGGAACATTAAACACAACTAAAGAGAGACTGTTCATCTTTCCTTTGTGGGAGCATATGTCTTCCCCTCATACATGATATTATGAAAGGGAATAAATGTAACTAGAGGAAACATGATAAAAGTGCTGGTATCTAAGAAATGAGAGGTATTGTGACATGAGACTGGCAAGGGGCCTGAACCCCTACTGCCTAGAAAGAAAGAACAACAAAAGAATATTGAGTTTTTTAACTACCTCCAAGAGGTAGACACTGAACTTGTGGTAGGTATTGCCATGAATGAGTAACCTCTAGGGCAGATGTCTTACTGGTTTCCTTTGGAAGCAACTATGAATCAAAACTAGTTTCTGGCATTTTGGTTTAGTTACCATAAATGAAGTTTCATTACAGAAGCAAGAATTGCAAAGGCAAAGGTGATGAATCTATTTTCGGTGCATTGATAAATTTTATTTTTAAATAAAATTGTTTTTAATCTTATAATTGTATCCCATTGTTTCTTTGTAAATGAAATGACCTCATTTGAATTGTAGAAGAGAAGGTATCAAAGAGGAGTTTTGTGTTGTAGGAGAACTGTCTGATGATCTTATTGGATATGTCCTCATGCCAAACTGTTAGACTAATAGAGAGGAATGTTCCACCCACAAAGGGGTAAAATTAGGGGCAGAGAGACAGCCAGTACTTTTGAGAATCAGAAAAAGCTCTTGGAAGTCATTCCAAAACTGTCCCTGTTGTTGGACAGTGCCTATAAAACAGTGGAGGTGAACATTAAGCATTCTTGGTCCTTAATAACTGAATTTATATTAAACTATAGTCCACAGCATCCTTTTTCTCTCATATGATCATAATAACAGCTGACAATTCTAAGGCACATTAGCATTTTCTTTCCAAATTCTCCAAAGTAGGTAGTGAAAATATTCCTAGGATTAAAATTGGAAGTGGCTTTGAAGATAATAGGACCATATAATCATTTAGCATTTAATGACTCAGTTGAATGAAATTCAAGTACATGCATCAAAAAAGCCTGGAACATTGGATTGTCCATATAACATTGGATTGTCCACTCTTTACATTGGTAGGGGATTATTTTGTACTACAAGGTTGCCAAAATTATGGGTAAAACTCAGCCTCAAGACACACAGACACACAGACACACACACACACACACACACACACAGACACACAGACACACAGACACACAGAAACGTACATCCTACATTATTACATCAATCAAACCCTCTACTGTCTGTTTGTTTTGTGCCAGCTAGAAACTGCTTGTAACCACAGTTATGACCCTGCTATTGATACCAGTGTTATCTTGATTCAAATTACATTTCACTATGTCCTTGAATCATTCTTTTTTAGAGACTTGTGTGCAAATGACCTGTCTTCTGTTTGTGGAACAGCATGCACTTCAATGTTGACTGGCCTACCCAGTTCCTATGATTATCGTGCTGGTCACCATGGTACCCAGAAGCTTTTGAAAAGGGTGAGGGAAAAAGAAATATGTTTTTCTCACCTGACTATTTCAATAGAGATGAGCAATGATAGATGTGACTCTTCTGCTGGGGAACTGACTGAAGCAATAAACCCTATAATTAGGCTGCCTCCTATGTTCTATGTAGGATGGTAAAGGAATGAGGCTTCCTTATGGCCAAGAGCAGATTGAACATCTGAACCATATATTGAAAAACCCATCTTCCTTGTGCTTAAGAGGACAGTGTTCTTCACAGCCAACCATTCCTCAATTATCTTTTTTTAAAATTGGACTTGAGATTTCATTGGCATAGGGAATTACTGGCAAGAGAATTGGGGTGGCTACATGGAACAATGTCTAGAGTGTTGTGCTGGAGTCAGGAAAACTCATCATTTTGAGTTCAGATCTGGCAACAGGCACTTACTAGCTGTGTGACCTTGGGCAAGTCAATTAACCCTATCTTCCTCAGGTTCCTCTTCTGTAAAATGAGCTGGAAAAGGAAAAAAGAAATGGCAAACCACTGCAGTAACTTTATCAAGAAAACCCCAAAGGGGGTCACAAAGAGTTGTACACAACTGAAAAATGACTGAACAACAGCAACCATAATAACAACAATAGTAAAGAAATTTCCCTACCAATTCTTTTTCTTTTCTTTTTAGGTTTTCTTGCAAGGCAGTGGGGTTAAGTGGCTTGCCCAAGGTCACACAGCTAGGTAATTATTAAGTGTCTGAGGCCCGATTTGAACTCAGGTATTCCTGACTCCAGGGCTGGTGCTCTATCCACTGTGCCACCTAGCCACTGCCCCCCCCCAACCAGTTCAAATAAAAAATTGTTTAGTTACTTTATAGTCTTAGAGAGTTGCCTGGGTTACCGAGATGATAACAGACCTACCTAGGTCTCATAGTCAGAATAGGCTGAAGAAGGTCAAGAACTCAGGTCATGCTAAAACTAAGGTTTTCCAATCACTAGTTCACATTGCCTTTCTCTTCAAATTAATTTTTTTTTAGGTTTTTGGCAAGGCAAATGGGGTTAAGTGGCTTGCCCAAGGCCACACAGCTAGGTAATTATTAAGTGTCTGAGACCGGATTTGAACCCAGGTACTCCTGACTCCAAGGCTGGTGCTTTATCCACTATGCCACCTAGCCACCCCCAAATTAATTTTTTATGCATTATTTATTTCCCTTTATGATAAGGCCATTATTATGAATGGATTTATTGGAAGATTTGTGGCACTGAAAGCAGATTATATGAGACAGGATTGGTCACCAAGGCAAATTGTCCTTGTCTCTTTGCCCCTGAGTATTTGATCCTGTATGAGATATGATAGCAAGCTCTGGACTTTGTAGCTAAAATTGACTAAGAGTCTTTTTATTTTTTTTAGGTTTTTTTTTTGCAAGGCAATGGAGTTAAGTGGCTTGCCCAAGGCCACTAAGCTAGGTAATTATTAAGTGTCTGAGACCGGATTTGAACCCAGGTACTCTTGACTCCAGGGGTGGTGCTTTACCCACTGTGCCACCTAGCTGCCCCTAAGAGTCTTTTTAAAAAAAAATTATTCATTTTAAACTTTAACACAAAATGGGAGAAAAATCCATTCCCATAGCAGGACACAGAGGATTCAATATGAAACAATAAATTTTCATTTCAAGTCGTTTATCTTTTTGTAAATTTTTATTATTAACATAGCACATTGGTTTTAAAGCTACTCAGATTTTCTCTGCTTCCTTCTAAATTTTCTTTTGTTCTCTGCTGTGCACTTGTTTTATTTTTTCCTCGCTCCCTCCCTCCCCTGCCTTAGAGAAGGCTAAAATCAAACACAAACACACACACACACACACACACACACACACACACACACACACATATATATATATATATATATATATATACATACATACATATTTGCACACATATCAAAGACCATTCTATACATACTTCTATTTAGTAGTTCTTTCTCTGGAGATAGATAGCATCTTCTTTCATAGCTCCATGTCTTTTCATGTTTTTCTAGAATCCACCAGTCCATCATTTCTTATATCACAGTTGGATTTCATCACAATCAAATGCCACAATTTATTTAGTCATTTCCCAATTGAAGGTCCTCTATCATTTCAGATGTAATATGTAAGATGATAGATGTAAGATGATATCTTAAAGTTGCTTTAATTTGCATTTCTCTAATCAATAATGATTTAAAGCATTTAAGTAATATGTGTTTGTGTGTGTATATGTGTGTATAAACACACACACACACACACACATATATAGCCTTGGGGAGGGGGGGGTTGCAAGGCAATGGAGTCAAGGCCTTGCCCAAGGTCACACAGCTAACTGAATCCAAATTTGAACTCAGGTCCTCCTGACTCCAGGGTCTGTGCTCTATCCATTGCACCACCTAGCTGCCCCTACATATATATAGCTTTGATTTCTTCATTGAAGTTTCTAGTTCATGAATTAGAGTTGTAATGAAGAATAGATGATATCAGTCTAGAGCTACATACCAGAGTACGGTTCGCTTCCTAAACTATAGTTCTGTGAACTCAGTAAAGGTATTCGTGGTACTCTATGCTTTACTTAGTTCTATTAATTATTGTAGTACTGCCAATTTATGAATAGGGGTGGGGAGAAGAGGGAAAGAAAGTTTTAGCTATAGAGCCTAAGAATGCACAATCTCAATGAACAACATAATACAATGTGCATTTAATATTAGATAAAATATTCTTACCTTTCTTATGATTGAAGGAATTGTCTAAGAATAGTCAAGGAACAGAGTGGCTTAGCCAAGGAAATCCTGCCCTCTTTATTCAATATCTTATTCCCTTCTCTGTTCTTTTTCCTTCCTTTTTTCTTTTTTCTTTTCATATTTGGCTGGAATGAGCCATCCATGAGTCATGGTTCATCCTTCACCTAGAACTGCAACTATGAGACCTTTAATAGGACAATTCTCTCTCAGACTGAATCACAAAATATTAGGATGCTATTCCTTTGGCAGTCAGGAGGTATCAAAGTGGCAACAAAGAGTCAAATTAGGAGGAGAAAAAGAGAGTCTAGTCTGTTGCCATTAGTCGCAATTAAAATGATTACCCTTTTGGGGAGAGCATGTTCTAGAACAAAGAATTATACCACTTGAGCAGGATGGGGGAATTAACAACACAGTGATTTACTGAGGTTGGTGCAGAGGTGTATGTGTATATGATATGTATGTATGTGTATGTGTATATGGATGCATATACACATATATAGGTAAGTCTATGTATGTGCATGTTTATACACACAAACTCATGTATATATGTTTATACATACATGAGTTTGAATAGAAAAACACATATAATACAAGCATGTGTGTTATATATTATATAATACAATAAATAAGCATACAAACCCCCCCCCACACACACAGACACATATGTACCTGCTGCTGAATAAGCAATGCCTTTTCTTTCATGCCTTTACTGACTAATTCATTGGCTTTGTTCTCTAAGTAGGATGTTGAACCAGAACTGTATGAACTCTTTTTTTTTTCCAAGAGTTGTGATGTATCAGGAAATCTGTCCTCTTTAGGGGATTTAGTGACTAAACACTTCAATTTAGGAAATTTCAAAGTTGGTATTACCCATAAGGAAAATTCCAAAGTTTATGCTGCCCCCAAAAATCTTTCTTTGACTAGAAGTCTAAGGTTCTGGAATCATGTTGCCTAGGAAATTCAAAATTGCCTCTCTTCTTTAGAGGAGAATGGGGATTGGAATACTGTCCTTGAAATCCCATATCAAGTTAAATGTAGTTAAGATATAGTTATGCCACAGATCATCATTAACTATTCCTTCCTTAAAGGAAGTTGTCCAGAGATCAACAAAAACTAATTGACTCACTATTATTGATTAAGAGGAAGGAGTGTCTGCTGATTTTCCATTATTCAATCATCAGGAGGCAGTTATGGTCTCAGAAACCTAATCAGTAAAGTGTCAGTGGATAGGTTCACAAGCCATTAGCTATAGCCCCTCAATTAGTGGCCCACACCCTTTTATCAGATTGGTGAGGAGAACTCCTCAAATTAACTGATCACTCCTCTTTTGTTAAAATGCCTAGGATCAATGCAGAAATCCCTGTCTGATTCAATCAGAAAGCAACTCATGTGAGTTCTGATTTATAAAAGCATTCTCTTTCATGTATAACAAATATCTCCTGGTAACCAAAGGTTTCATGGATTGGAGGAGGGGGTGAAGTTTCAGACTTTGGAAATGCTGAGGTAGTATTTTTTGTCAGAGTTTCTATTCAAAGTTTGCATATTTTTTTTCTTGCCTTTGGGCAGAATTTTTTTTTAAAATCATTGTTCTAAGATTCACCGAATACCAAATGAGATACTATGAAGTTTCTTGAATAGGACAAATGCTAAACATGTTCAACTTTTCCTGGAACTGAGAATAGTTTCTCTGTAAAATAGTTGGAGGTGGAGAAAGATGACCATTTCATGTTCAATCACACAGTTTTTGCTTGAAAGACCCACTCCATTGCCTACTTTAATATAAAAGAGCCCAGCAAATTCTGGTGAATGTAAGAGTTATGAAGCCATTCTCAGTGTTATTGGGAGACAGTAGATAGTGACAGTCCCATTGTACTTTGTCTTTGTCAGATGACATCCAAAGTATTGTGTTCTATTCTAGTCAATATGTTTTAAGATAAATTAGAGAATTTACCCTAAGGATAAAGCATAGAGCAGGGATTCTTAATTTAGAATTCATGACCTTTAAAAAATTTGAAAACTGTCTTTTAGTAGAATTGATTTTCATTGTAACTTTTTGTATTTTATTTATGTATTTATGTATTTTATGTCCACAGGCTTTGTCTAACTGCCAAAGGGTTGCATGGGATTCAGCAAGAAAGTTAAGAATTAATTCTAGTCTGGAAGCTGAAAAAACAGGATGAAAAAGGGTTCTATACTTCATGCTTTAAGAAAATCAGTCGAAGGAGCTGGAGATACCACATATTTGAAGAGCTGCCATAGAGAAGAAAGATTCACTGTGTTTCCTTTGGCTTCAGATAAACAATGGGCAGCAAGAGGTAGAAGATGCAGAAAGGAAGATTTAAGTCTGATGTCAGGAAAAACTTTCTAATAATAAGAGCTATTCAAGAATGGAATAGATTACTGACAGAAGTTGTAAGTTCCACTTTACTAAAAATCTTAAATCAAAGGCTGAATGACCACTTATCAGTTATGGTAAAAGGAGAATTCTTCCTCATGCATGCATTAATCAACTGGCTGCTAAAGTCCTTTCCAATACTGAAATTCTGTGATTCAGAGAAATGCAGAAAAACTGGAAGATACCTCCATATAACTACTTTGTAACTGATTCTTACTGTGTAGACATTCTTAAGAAACAAACCAGTCCAATAAGGCAAGCTGTATTGGTTTGACCTGAGTGGATAGAGCACTGGCCTTGGAATCAGGAGGTTAGAAATTCAAATCTGACCTCAGATATTTGGCATTTCCTAGCTGTGTAACCTTGGGAAAGTCACCCTGATTGTCTCTTCTCCACGATCATCTCCAGTTGTCCTGATTTATATCTGACCACTGAACCCATATGGCTCTTGAAGAAAAAGTGAGACTGGTGACTCAGCACAGCACCCCCTCACTCAAATTCGATTCATTTACTTGTCATCCATCACCTCCCTGATGTCATGATCTTCTTCAAGAATGAAGGACAGGGGCGGCTAGATGACACAGTGGATAGAGCACAGGCCCTGGAGTCAGAAATACCTGAGTTAGAAGCCAGCCTCAGACACGTTATAATTGCCTAGCTGTGTGGTCTTGGGTAAGTCACTTAACCCTCTTGTCTAAAATACAAAAAGTTAAAAAAAAGAATGAAGGACAAACATCATCATCATCATTATATACTCTTCTCTCTAAAAACCTTGGAAAAAATTAACAAAAAACCTTGAAGATTTATTTTGGGTAGGTTCTTCAGAAATTTGTATGAACTGTGTACTAACCAAAGTGATTCTCTTTTTTCAGTGTATACATTTCTATGATCTTCCTGAACTGATTCAGTTTTGAGAATGACTAATTCTATTTCATGTTGCAACTTACACATTACTTGCTTTGGTTAGGGTTCTCTTTTCTTGTTGCAATAGATATATTGACAAATGGAACAAAAAGCTCAGCAATTTATTCTCTCAAAGAAATGTCAAAGGAATGAACTCATTCCTTTTCTAGAAAAGAAAACTTGATGTGATTTGTATTTGATGATATATATTTCATTGGTTTTTATGTGAACAAACTTGGCAGTTCTAGTCAAAGTACTGACAGGGCAGAAGGCTAAACAGAGTCAGAGTATATTACAAGAAATACATCTTATGTGGTGAATTTCAAGTACTCAGTTAACCAAGGAAGACCCAATTATCTGTTTCTCATGAATTTTACTTTGATTCTCTTCTCTTTAGTTTGGAGGGTCCTTCTTCTATTAAAAACTAATAATATGACTCATTTCAGAGATGAAATGATGATGAGGACTTGGACATAAGTCAGATAACCTGATAATCAGTTCATCAGACTTGAGGTCACCATAACCTTCTTGGCATCTAGTCTTTGGTTGTGGTTCATCTTTGATTAAGTTTTGTGCTGCCAAGGATTGCTGCATTAAAGCATAAATAATATTGACCATGGGAATTATGACTAATACACAGAAGAAGACTAGGTCCACAGGAGAAAATACTAAATTGAGATACAGAAAAAGAAGAATGGCTAATTTTGATAGCCTCAAATGACAGACAAATTCTATGAATAGACAGATCCCTACCTGGAAACAAATATTCCTGTAGTTGATTGCCCCTGGGTGCATGCCTAGAGTAGCTCATTATAAATCAATGTAAATCAAAGTCATTTTCCTTGGAAACAAAATAAATTTGCAGAGACCTAGAGCATCCAAAGACATTCTTGCATGGCTGCCTTGTATTGTAGAGTTATAGAGACTGATTTGTTGCCTAATACTGCATGGAGCCAAGGATTTACTATCGTTTTTTCTTCTTCATTCAGTAATTTCTCCAGGAGAACACCAGGTAACTGGTTCTCGCCTTCAGCAAAATTGTAAAGCAGGCAGAGTTGTTGTTTGGCATTTATTCTTTACCCTGCTTTTCAGCACCTTTTACCCATCTGCCTTGCCAATGTCTTTCTGCTTTTTCCTTAATACTTCTCCTTTTCTAAGCTTGCCCTCCAGAAGAGTCCTGACATTTATTAGTGATTTATACCTTAAGATGAATTTGTATCTGTATACTTTTCCTGTTGGTGGTTACATCTTAAGTATTATCTCTCATTGTGGAATGAAAGGCATGGGAAGGAATGGCAGATAATTTCTAGTTTAACCTTTAAGTCTCCAAATGAGATTGGTATCAGAATACCTAGCTTGTAAATATTGTGTTGCTGGGGAAATCAATTTCCTCATCTGTAAAATGATTGGGTTGGATTAAATGATTTCCAGTGTCATTCTAGTTCTAACATTCCATAGGCAGATTATAAAGCTTAAATGAATTTTTTAAGTACATATATTTTAGGCAATTTGTATAATTAAGGAGACACTTTTTTTTGAACAGATGCCTCTTCCTGAACTCCTTAAATCAGGATATGTAGTCAGCTTAATCTTTCTACATAATCCACTAAACTAATTTTTAACTGGCTGCCTGAATTTGAGGTATGAAATATGCTTGTTAAGATTCTACTTTATTTTTATTTATAAGCATTCCAAGAAAGAATCCTCAGGCATCATCATCAATATCATCATCACTATTATAAATGATCTAATTTTTACTTCACAAAACTCTGCAAGGTTCTGTCAGTTCTGTCATTATTCTTATTTTACAGATGGACAAACTAAGGCAGAGGTTGCTTATGTTCACAGAGTTGGTAAATGTCTGAGGCCAGATTTATATTTAGGTCTTCCTGATTCTGGATTCAGCTCTCCATCTGCTAAACCACCTAGCTGTACTAAAAAAAGGTGATGCATTCAAATTCGTTTCACCAAATAAACAAAAACTCTCAGTGGAGTAAATTCCAGTGGCTTTTTACTCCATGACTGGCATGAAAAGTAAGACCTTGCTTTATTTCCACCTGAAAGAACTATTGGCCAATTATAAATTATTTTCCAGGAATAGTTTTTACCAGTCTTGGGAAATGAGACTCAGGAACATATGAGGAAAAATTGTCTAGAAATTCATTCAAATACTCATTCTGCAAATTATTGTCAACTTGAACCTTACTTAAGTACATTGAAGATATCACTATAAAAGAACCTGGGGAAATTTAGGAACTTCCCTCAGTAGAAATTATAACCTATCTATGACTATAGCTGTTAGCCATAGTTAATAAGTCCTAAATTGTTGCCTGAAACTTGAGCCACAACTAATCTTGACAACTAGGCCTTTGTTCTCTAAGGTAACAAATTTAAAGAATATTGACAGAACTTCTTTTATTTACCCAACATAGAACCAACAGATCCTGGCATAATTGTTCACATAGATGGTTGTTGTGAGGTCCTCTCCTGCCCTGTCTTTGTTCTCCCTATTGTCCCATATTCAATCTCCCAGTATTTTCTATAGCTATAGCTTGTGATAAAATGTGTCAAACATCATCATGCTAAGTACTATACAAATATCTAATTTGATATCACAACCCTGTGAAGTAATTGAAGAAAAGAGAGATTAAGTGACTTGCCCAGGGTGGTCACCCAGTTAATAAGTGTCTGAGGCTAGATTTGAACTCAGGTCTTCCTGACTCCAAGCCTATCTCTCTATCCCCTGAGCCACCTAACTCAGGACAGCTAGATGGCACAGTCCTTGAAGTCAAGATAATGGGAAATCAAATCCAGTCTCAGTCACTTGACAATAGCTATATGACCTTGGGCAATCACTTAACCCTGAATGCCTCACATCCAGGGTCATCTCTAGTCATCCTAATTCATATCTGATCACTGGACTCAGATGACTCTGAAGGAGAAAGTGAGACTTTGACTTAGGACAGCACATGCCCTCACTCAAATTCAGTTCATGTGCTTTTCATGGTATCACCTCCTTGATGTCATGGTCTTCTTCGAAAATTAATTGCAAACATCAGTTTGTGGTTCTTGCTCCAGGTGAAAAAAATTCTGAGTTATAGCTCTGAAGACAGTACGTCTCAGAAGCAAGATTTGAAACCAGGATAATCAGGTAATCTGATTACAAGCACATCATTCTGCTATCTCTATCACAGAGAAGATATGTAATGCTAGTACTTTATACTAAGTATTAGTTTACATCTACAGATTTCACTTAGTTGGAACAAAATGTTGACAAACTCTGTATGTCAATGTGCTGGTCCTCTTAATAGGAGCATGGATTTCTTAGTGTCTCAGAGTTTTGGAACTGCAGGGTAATGATTGATCATGACACATAGATTTCAGGAGCAGCAAGGTAGTCATAGAGAATGAAGTGGTGGCCAAATCTGGGAATTTGGGGAGTGAAATGATCGTGGGCTTCATCCATATTTGGAAAGGAATCCAAAGCTGATAACAGGGACTGCCATACTTCTGAATCAAATGTGCTCCCTCAGTTCCTCCCTCCCCAAAAGTAGTGATTTCTTAATTGAAAAATGGTACAAAACCAGGATCATAACTTAATTCAAAGGGATTAGGAAATAATAAGATCCAGGATTTGGGAATCAAAGATTCAGTTCTCTGTAAGCAATTGAATCGAAGAATGAATGAATGAGTGAATGAAAAGGAATTTTTTAAAATGTTTATATACACTAGTTAATATGCTAAGTACCAAGGATACAAATAATAATAGCTAGCAGTGATTAGGAGGTACTTCGGTCCTCATAATGATCCTGGGAGATAGATGCTAAAACCACTCTTTACAGCCAAGAAAACTGAGGCAGATAGAAGTTAGATTTCCCACAGCTGGCAAGTATGAGAGCTTCAGGTTACTCCTCTGGAGGCAAAAGAATTAGAAAAAGTGATAAGTCCACTGGGGCACTGAAGGAATTTCATTTGACTTTTGTGTTTACCCTTATCTAGTTGAATTATGAAGCATGTATTAAAAGGTAGTTAGCAAACATTTAGTCTAGATTTGTGAATGCACATGAAGCTTTTGAGTTATAAAGCAGTGCTCACCCTGACTTCAATCCAGTTGAAAGCATTCCACAAGTTCTAAGATTGGTTTCTTGGAACTGACACGTGATTTTGTATCTCACAGAAGTAAAATAAAACTGAAACTTAAGAGTAGCAAGAAACAGAGGAGCATGAATCTCGTTGTTACCCCTCTGTGTGTACCAACAAAAGGCTGGCAAAAAACCACAGAAGTGTGATTAATAAAACATAGGATCCTAGTCTTAACTACCAAATAGAGAGGCAAGAAGTATTTCTAGATATTTCTTTCTTTAGGACTCAGAAAATTAAGGATAAAAACATGTAATGTAATTCATAGTTAAACTTTAATCTGTTTTTATAAATTTAGTAATATAATTGTAGCCATTATTTTCAGAATATTTTACACATCTACTTAACAATAAATACTTATGTATTTTTATTTGTCTCATAATTCCTTGTACATATCATATCTTTCTGACTCCAAGCCCAGCACTCTATGCATTCTGTCACTTAACCACCTTGCTTACAAACAAGCAAGACCATTTCTACCCTCAAGGAATTTATATTATAAAAGGGAAAGACAACACACACAGGGGAATGGTGGCCAGAGAGGACTGTGTTGGGCATGAAAGCGAGAAGATTCATAGGGATGTTATAAAAGGCTCGTGAATATTTAGTTCACAGTGATTAAAATGGTTTTTATTAAGATATCTTATACACATACCCCTGTGGGACCATACTCACATTGGATCCAATTGGCAGCTTCCTTCCTTCCAGCTTCCGACTACCACCTCCAAAATATAGGCTCCTGGCTACAGAATACAAGGCATCCTGGCTTTCCATGTCCAGCCTGCAACCTTCCCCTTGGTGGACTTTGGATTTTAGGGAGCTTCCTGAGAGGGACTTCAAATCCTCTTCCTTCCCTTTGGGGCACCCTATTATCCTCTGGCCTCCTTCTTTCAGCCAGTCCAGGGCAGCTTTGGCCATCAATGCACAAACCCTGGAGATACCCCTTTTATTGTGGTTCTTACCCCCAAACATTTTAATCACTCTTGGCTCCAAACCTGGGCCAATCTGCCCAGGAATCTCAGAGATATTTCCCCAGCAAAAAATACCAAGAAACTGGGCTTGAAATTAAGCCATTTGTGTGCATTATTTTCTTGTGTTCTGCCTGGAAAATGCCAAGAAAAAGAGATTTACATTATAATATCCCAAATGAGCCCCCAAATTGTTATAAATGGATCATGAATATTTAGTCCAGAGTGATTAAAATGATTTTTATTAGGATATCTTAATAAATGGCACACCTCTCCCAAGGTGGGAGAGGCTTCAAAACCCCCAAATGCCAGATGTTATATGCACTTTCAAAGGCTTGGTTCCTACCCTTTCACACCAATCATAGGCTGGGGTCACAAATCTAATTGATACATTAGCCCCCATATGTATTCCCCACCTTGCTTCTTATACTAATGAGCAAGAATAGCTACTTCCTTCTCCAGGTGTAAGGGACAATAGCACAGACTCTCATTCAACCTATGCAAAGTTATTTCACCTTTTCCTTTTGTCTTAACTCTCTCCTTCTTGTAAACAGGTTGGCATCTCTTGAGTTTCCACAAAGACCAGGCATCTTGTATTATCCTCACAGACATCTGTGAGATTCTGGCAGTATCTTTTCTCACCCTTGTGAAAACAAAACACTTGATTCTTTCCCTACAATTTTCCCCCTTTTTTCTTTTTACCAATTTTGTTTTCCACACCTTTCTAATAATTCCTCCTTCAAATCATAATCCTTATTGACATGACTACTGACTTTTTCTATCAAGATCTTACTTCCTTATTTCTAGGTATGGACTCATCCTATTTTCCAGATTTACCATCTTTCTGATGTCCCTGCTTATTTCTTCACTACTTGCCTATTGTCATCTATCTTTAGGCAGCAACTTGATAGATTCAATTTACCATAAACTCCTCCTTCTCCTATCAACAGATTGTCTAATATAACTCTATATTGAATAACCCTTTCTCTTGTTTGCATGGCTTAGCCAGCCAACAAGTCCATGGCCCTAGCTGTATAAGTGGAATTATTTCCACTACAGCTTGAAATCTAATCAGGATATAAGTTGGGCTTCCATAGCCCTAACTCTCATCCTGTGCTCAGATAGCAGCCCTTACGTCTAGATAACAACTCCCTGACCAACACTTTGGACAAATGGGTGTAGGCAATAGTGATCACAGTTTTCTTTACCATAATGAATCCTGACATGGGATCCAGGTACCATCATTGCATCTCACATGAGTCTCAGTCACCCTATCTCTTTAAGTTGTATAGTCCAGAATATGTATACCCTGCTTTCAGAAATAAGTCCACAGACATTTACTACTCCCTAGGAAAATATCCTGGACAGACTGGTATAGACAATAGTCACCCTGAACTAACTCAGTCAAATGCCACTGGTGTTTCTCTCCTCTGGTCTAGAATCCTGTGCCAAAATGCACCTCTAATCAGGAGCTGGGAATCTAGGCTGGACTCAGAGGGACTGCCACCCAAGGCCAATTCTCACTGTGGACTAACATAGTCAGCTTCACCAAAAGACTGAGCATTGACTTCTGTCAGTTAGATTCTCCTCCCACCATTACTAATACCCTGTTGTCTAAATCATAGATAGTATATACAGACTTATGTAGGATATAATCATGCCACCAATAATCTTCCTGCTTTTCTCTTAATGCAAAAACATCTTCACTCTGTCTCTCCTCCTCCTTTCTGTAAGGAGAGGGGCATAAGTAAGAGTGTCACACTTATAGAATCAAGGGGAAGTTACAAGTATCCAAAGGGACAGATCCCTTGCCTAAATAATATACACATATGTGAGAGATGGTGGGGATGATTTGGTCCAGTCTCTCTCCTTTCTTCTCTTCTCCCTTGGAGACATCCAATGTCCTTCTGCATCCTCTGAATCTATTCCAAAAGGTCCTTTCCAGCTCATGTCTCTTCTTGAGACCTTCTCTTCTACTAAAGAAACTGCTTAACATTTTACTCAGATCAAAACACATGTTTTCATTACAAGACAATAAAATTCTAGAGCTTATTACAATTTACATTTTGCTTTACTCACTGTCATATTGACATACATACATCACTTTAACACAATAAGTTTCCATTAGTGTTTCACTACATGAGTAAACTCCCAATGGGAATTAATATGACTTGAACTTGTAGCATATACATTTCTTAACCTTTTGCTCTCATTGAAATAATGACTCAAACATCTTTAACCAAAATGATTTTTTTCTTTTCCAAAGTATTCCCAAATATATCATAGATTTCTCTTTTTCCAGATGTACTTATCTGACTCACTTTCCTTTCCTTAAACCAGACATTGAAACTGTAATATTTCCCATTCTACTTCTTACCTAAATATCCCATCTAATATAAAAATTGAGGAAACTTGAGGAAACTTAATTCCTATCTTAACATAGAGCTGATAGTAGGTGTCAGAGCCACACACCTAACCTATCTAGGTATTAAATTCAATAGACCTAAAACTTTTTTTCTAGTTTGCTTGGTAACTATAAAGATCCAAAGCATCAAAGGAAAATTCCTCTATAAATATAAATATTGAATGTCAGTGTCCAGGCCATGTGGGTAGGCATATAGATAGTCAAATGTCTTGGGCCAGATTTATTATTTCAGGTGAGACATATTCCATTTGTCACTCTGGGGAAATCAAGTCAAAATGGTCCAGCCTCAGTTCATATTGAGAAACTGCCCCTTTGACTATACATTCCTGTCACCTGACATCTTCAGCCCATTGGCTTCCTTGGCTCCAAGAACAACACATTGACCCAGTAGCACTTCCTTTTTGCTGACCATCCTGGTATCTGATATAAAAAGAGAAGATTGATTAAAAGTCCCATGATCTAAAATAGTTGTTTTACCTAATTGGAACTTCCAGTGAGTCCAATTCACTAAATTCCAATTATAGTCTTAATGAATCCAGTACCTAAAAGCTCTCAGTGTCCTACCTGGATCCTTGCTAAAACCAGGTATTCTAACAATGACTGGCCCTATAGGCCTCATCTCCTACCTGTTACCAGAGGTCTGAAATAATTTCTACTCTATCTCTATATAAAGATTGTGTATCAGATTCCCCTTGACTAGAGAACCCTCCTTCTAGTTTGTGTATTTTACAACAAATAAACACCCCCTTTTGGCCAGAAGATTGCCTATCATTTCCTAAATTCTCACATAACAAGCTGAATATTGTCACAGAAAAATCTCAAATTATCTTTCTTGTGTTTATCTTTCTCATATTACATAGGTGCTTTTACTGCAAAACAAACAACCAGTTTGGGAACATACATACATACATACACACACACACACACATACACACACACACACACAGACATATGTATATCCAAAATATTCCCAATTCACATATATAGCTAGAAACTTCTACAATAAACTTGTTTAGCTATGAACCATCTTTAACATACAAATTATCATTATTTTTTTGGTTTTGCAAGGCAATTGTGGTTAAGTGACTTGCCCAAGGTGACATAAGGCAATCATTAAGTGTCTGATGCCTGATTTGAACTGATGTCCTCCTGACTCCAAGATCAATGCTCTTATCCGCTGTACCACCTAGCTGCCCCCTAACATACAAATTATAACTTTCAGAATTCTTTAAAACCATTAGAACATCTTAGGTGACTTTAAATTTCCAACATGTTAATTGTTATATATTCCAGTATAACAAAACAGCAATAAGAATAACACACAAATTACTAGATTGTACAAAGCAGTCCTTCCATTACTACATTATTCATGAACCCACAGATCTATGCCAGAAGGGGTCATAATTTTTGATATTTCCCTTATTGCTCTTCAAAGCAATCACATGGATTAATTCCAATACAGTATTTAAATAGCTTAAATATTTAACAATACAGTATTTAAATAGCTTACATATTCACAAGAGATAACCAAATATTGTAATTATAATCTCTTTGCAATGACAAAAGAATATAACATAATTGGTAAATAAATCTTACTCATCAATAAGTTACCTTACAGTGGGATCACATAATTGACATTTGTTTAGTCATCAGTCAGAGCCCCCCACATCAGCTGTCTGTAGTTACCAAAAGAGAAGTCCACATTCTTGACTTCTTTAAAATTAAACATACATTATTAAAACATCTCATTCCCCTTAGAACAAGAGCAAAATGAATTTCCTACTGTCTTTACACTTTTGTCTTCCAGACCTCTTTACCCAGATTCTCTCAGAATCCAATCTCATAATATGATACATTTAAAACCCTAATGCAATTCTTATTTATGCTATAAATGCTAAGCACTGTTAATACATTTTCATCTTTTCAAATAACAGATGTTAAATAGATTTTACTTTTAGTTTTATATATATATATATATATACACACATATACACATTATATATTTTAAAATTTAAAGTCACCTAAGATGTTCTAATGGTTTTAAAGAATTCTGAAAGTTATAATTTGTAATTTGTATGTTAGGGGACACACACACACACACACACACACATATATATATTCCCACAAACATGTGATAGGACAAAATTATTACAAACTTTCCTCTTTTACCAATGAAAGACCTTGTGAGATTGTTGATAATGTATGGTCAATATTAATTTAACATCAAAACAAATCAGATAACAGAATTTGGTATAGTATTTCTCTTTCCCAAAAGAAATCAGTAAATATCACTGATAACATAAATTATATATTTTTCCTCTTAGCAGAACAATACCACTTTAGCTCAAAGGAGTTTCAGTAGAGTTTAAGATCCCAAACTAATTTAACAAGCTAGGTTATTTAATTCTTCCCATTCTGTACAAATTTTGTCAGAATGTAACAACACTAATAAGCTTCTTTAAAAATCCTCAGAGTGCTTCCCAAAACTATAGCTTAGAAATCTTTAAAATGTGAGAGTCATCACTTTTAGGCCACATGGCCAGAGCAGAGTCATTCATTAAACTTGATTTCCTTTCAATAAGTGTGTCTCCATTCCCTAATTTTATATTTTCTTCCTTTCCCAATCACGCATCAAACCTGTGACGAGGTCTCTTTTCTTTCAAGGCTGTCTCCTGTTCTCTGCCCACACTCCTCCTCCATGGGGAGGCAGAGCACTCCTCTAGCTAGAATCAAGTCTAGAGTTAAAGTAGAAATTATCTCTCCTAGAACTTCTCAATCTTAATCATCTCCCTTCAAATTCTATCACTTCCTTTTTTAAACTCGTCCCCACACAGCAATCTCTTTAAGAGCCTCCCCCTCCTCTCTTTCCAGCTCCATCCACTAGCAGGGCTACTGCTGGTTCAGCGAGGGAGGGGCTGATCCCATGAGCAAGACACTGAGAATTGCAGATTTTCCTTCTTCCTCCTCGCTACCTTCTGAAACTCCTGGCCTCAACTCCCAGCTCCCCTACAGTTTAAAACTTAAGCTAAATCCCCCAACCCAGAAGTAGCTAACCCAGACCACTTACACACAAGACAAAACACACATGAAACACCCCACACACTAGACATACATAAGCCCTGTGGGACCATACTCATGTTGGATCCAATTGGAGGCTTCCTTCCTTCCACCATCCGACTACCAGCTCCCAGTTACAGGCTCCTGGCTACAGACCACAAGGCTCCCTAGCCTTCCATTTCCAGCCTACAACCTTTCCCTTGGTGGACTTTGGATTTTAGGGAACTTCCTGAGAGGGACTTCAAATCCTCTATTATCCTTTGACCTCTCCTTCTTTCAGCCAGTCCAGGGCAGCTTTGGCCATCAATACGCCAACCCTGGGGATATCCCTTTTACTGTGGTTCTTATCCCCAAACATTTTAATCACTCTTGGCTCCAAACCTGGGCCAATCTTCCCAGGAATCTCAGAGATATTTTCCCAGCAAAAAATATCAAGAAAGTGGCCTTGAAATCAAGCCATTTGTGTGCATTATTTTCTTGTGTTCTTCCTGGAAAATACCAAGAAAAGAGATTTACATTATAATATCCCAAACGAGCCTCCAAATTGTTATAAATGGATCATGAATACTTAGTCCACAGTGATTAAAATGGTTTTTATTAGGATATGTTAATAAATGGCACACCTCTCCCAAGGTGGGAGAGGGTCCCCCAAACCCCCAAATGCTAGATGTTATATGCACTTCCAAAGGCTTGGTTCCTACCCCTTCACACCAATCATAGGCTGGGGTCACAAATCTAATTGATACATTAGCCCCCATATGTACTCCCCACCTTGCTTCTTATACTAATGAGCAAGAACAGCTACTTCCTTTTCCAGGTGTAAGGGACAATAGCACAGACTCTCATTCAACCTATGCAAAGTTATTTAACCTTTAGTCTTAACTCTCTCCTTCTTGTAAACAGGTTGGCATCTCTTGAATTTCCACAAAGACCAGGCATCCTGGTTTTTGTAATATATTATCCTCACAGACATCTGTGAGATTCTGGCAATACCCTTTCTCACCCTAGTGAAAACAAAATACTTGATTCTTTCCCACAGGAGAAATGACTGAGATATCCTTTCTAGGTATACTGGGGAAAAGTGTAGCTGAGAAGAACATGAAAAAATTCATGGAAAAGACTGACTGACCCAGAAGAAATTTTAGGGGCAAAAAGGTTCATTTAAATATTGCTGTGGTTAGAGGAAACTAAGGAAATGAAAAGAGTAAAGGCAGATGAAAGCCACTGTTCTCCAAGGGGGATTAGCAGCAGAAGTGGTCCCTTCAATGACATAAGTTGCTCTGCAAAGATGGGCAATAAGGAAAAGTATAGGAGCATGAGAGGTTACCTGAGGGATCACATTCCCCAAGTGCAAGACTAGCTTTACTAGAAGACAAGTCATTCAAATGAGAAGTGAGTGAGCTTTTAAAGGAACAGGAACATGGGATAATTAGGTACAGTAGAACCTCAGTTTGCCAGTAACCTGATTTACGTATGCTTCCATGGAAGAGGAAAAATTTTTTTTGCAAAATTTGTCTTGCAGGACAAATAAAAATTTGCAGTATGAGCATCACTCCTAGTCAGAAGGGAGCAAAAAGAAAAAAAAATCAGTGAGTCAAAACATGAAAGTGATTCTAAAAAACAAATAAGTGAAGTCAATAGTGCTAGTCATATCTTTAGTGAAAGTAACATTAAGAGAACACTTCTGAACACTGAAATCCCCAATGTTCTCAAAGAAGGAGATTCTCCTTTCAAACAATAACCATTTCTCCTCCTCCCTCTCATCTCCCTCATGCTAGCAGTGACTCTTCTCAAAGGTAAAGTGCAGGTTAATTTGTGTTATTTTTGGTTTATATTGTGTACTAATTATAGCTATTATATTTCAGGTGCATTAAGGAAAAAAACTTACCTAAAATTATAAATAATTATTTTTATATATATGTTGTTTTTTTTTGTGGGGAAATGGAACCCATCATCCAACTTTACATTATTTCCTATGGAAAAATTCTCTTTGCAATACAATCCTGTCCTTCTCCAAGACCAGTGCTCTATCCACTGTGCCATCTAGTTGCCCGATTCCCCCAGTTAAACTCTCATGCTCCTATACTTTTCCTTGCTGTTCATATGCTGGGTGCTATTGCTGTTATTGCTGTTCCTGATAATCTTTCTTTCCCTTAGCTTCTGCTAACCACAACAGTACCCAAATAAACCATTTTTGTCTATAAATTCTTCTGGGTCAGAGTTGATCTTTCAAGTGAATTTTTTCATGTTTGCTCACCCCCCCCCCCCCGAAAACTTTAACCAGATCCATTTTCAGGCAATACAAGGAAATGCTTTTTTCCCTAGGGGAAAAAAAATGAAGACAAAAAGTTTAGATATGGAGAAACATTGGAGAGTGCTTTTTTTCCTCATCAATTTGTTGAATAAAATTATATATATTTACTTATTTCTGATCTGTAATTTCATTAGGAAACAAAATTTCTTTCCCTGCCATTGCTGGTTCACATTTGCTCTGAAACTTAAAATTTTATTTACCTGAAGCTTTGGGAATTTAAGTCATATGTCCAGGTTTAGTGAGAATGTGTCAAAAGGCTGGTACTGAATCCAAGTCTTCTTGATTCTTAAACAAGCTCTCTAAATCACTCCTTGTCCTATTCATTCATACTCTTATTTAAGTCCTACTTTGTTAACTTTACTTTGTTAACTTCTACATAGAGTATGAGACAAGTGACTCTTTGTTGACCATCAGTAAGTGGAGTCCAGCCAAAAGACATATAATGAGGAGACAGTGCAGAACCAAGGTGAAATGTAACAATACCTATCCAATAGTCCCCCCAAATACTATGTATTCTGGTTTAATGATCAATCTCCCAGGAAGAGTATTACTGTTCTCAGTTACTATTAACTGTCAATACACATTTTGTGAGTGTTCAGAATTTCTTTTGTATGTAGAAAATAGATATTTTCTTTTTGGAAAGACTACTGATATAAATTCAGAGATTTAAAAAGTTTATTCTGCATCCTTCCCCAATATCCATGTCAGCTGGAAACCATAATGAGACAAAGAGAATGAGAAAAAGCAGTCTAACCCCATCCCACAGGCCAACTTCCTTGGGACAAACATAGTCTGAGCATATGTGGGTCCAGAGTGAAGAATGAATGGGCATGATACCCCAATCTCTTGGGACTAGCAGCAATCCTCATTCTTAGATAGGTTAATCTCAGGATTGAGACCTCTTTATAGTTTTTCCTAAGAAGGAAGACTTGGAGAGCTAACTGATCTCCCCCACCTCCTCCCCTCCCCTCCCCTCCCCTCCCCTTCTCTCCTCTCCTCTTATTGCTCCAAGGCATAGAAGCAAAGAATGAGGAGGAAAAACTTTCCAACTCTTTCCTTTATTTACTTTTTAAACAATTTCCTTCCCCTCCCAGGTAAAGGAATGCAGATAGTTTTAAAAATTGCTCTCTTAGGGTGTGGCAGCAAAGTTTTCAACTGAAAACACTGTTGAAAGTTTAGTCAATTAAACTTTTTATGTATTCAGGAAGTCTTTGTGAACATTAAACTCCCTACATCTGTAGCAAAAAGGTTGAACTATTATTTGCAGGGGTGAAAAAAAGCTTCTGTATTTTTCAAGAATATTTTTAATATAATCATGTACCAAATATTTTTGATGGAGGCAAGGATGAGTTTTGTTATTTGTAGTTTGTAAAAAAATGAAATGTGAAATGACTTTGAGCACCCTCAAAACCTGGAGCTGGTTTTCATTTGCACACACACATTCCACTGACAGAGCCTGGTCACTTAGTGGTCATGGACATTTAGTAGAACAATAGATACAACCCTAGGCTTGGAATCAGGAAGATTCATTTTCCTGAGTTCAAATCTTGCCTTAATCATTTACTAATTGTGTGACCTTGGGCAAGTCACAGGACAGGAACTGTTCACCTCAGTTCCTCATTTGTAAAATGGATTGGAGAAAGAAGTGGCAAGCCACTTAAGTATCTTTGCTAAGAAAATTCCCAAAAGAGTCACAGAGAGTTGAAATGACTCAACAACTAAAGAAAAGTAATCACAGAGACAGATGCACTGGAATGGGAATCAGAGGATCTGAGTTTAAATCTAGACTGCCATTTATTGCCTATTTTACCTTAGACCAATCATTTTGATGCAGGGGAAAAGATGAAGAGATTTGTGAATGTAGAAATTGAATGGAGATGTAAATTGACTAGAAATAGAGAATTATGATCATAATAGAAACAATTTGTAATCTTAAAGGTGTGCTTGGGTGGAGACCCCCCCCCCCATTCTTGATGCACCATTGATTGTTTAATGTAAAATTTGGCTTTACCCTCTACTTAATTACTGGTCCAGTAAGTACTATATTAATATTATTATCTTCATTGAATAGATAAATGGATTCTCAGGGTTACATAAAGAGTTAGAATCAGAACTGGGACACCAGTTGTAATAAGACATCTCCAGTACTCTTGGTACTATATCTATTGTTCATCTTTCAGTCTTGAAGAAGAACAATGATATCATAGATGGTGTCTTGAATTGTTCATGAACTGGATTTAAGTGAGGAAGTTTGTGAAAAATCATCAGCCTTACTCTCTCTTCCAGAGTCATCAAAATCAAGTGACAAGAAAAAAGTCAAGATCACCAGTAGTCATCTGCACAGGGATGCAGTGGATGATTTTAGAATCTTCTTTGTCTGACCAAGGTCTTAGTGCTCCATAATGCCTGTTTCAGCTGCCTTAACTCTTTTGGTGCTTAATTTTTTTCCCCCCTTTCATCCCAGTGCTGAGTATTTTATGCCAAATTTGGGTCAAATCATGAATTTCACAAGGAAACAATTTTAGTTGCAGTTTATGTTAGTTTATCCCCTATAAATGAACTTAAAAGTCTATAAATAAACCCAAAACAATTTAATAACAGATAAAATTTGAAGAAAATATGTATTTTTCTCCAACATAATATGCTCCTATACTGAAAGAATTAATGGCCTTTGGAACACATTGTTCTCATCTGTCCATTCCAGGGGTGGGGTAGATAGTATCCTAACTCACTTAGGTTTGAAAACTGTCAGTCACCTTCAACCTGGTTTCAGTCTTCTGAAACAGTTTTACCGGGGTATGGCTGCTGCACACAATTCTTGGGGCATGAAAGTCAAGGAACATGTGGATACCAAAGATGAATAAGTAGCCCTAAAGTGAACTCAGAAGCCTCACACCAAAGAACCTAGTCTTCCCTGAACATCCCATACATTCTTTCTAAATATAATATATTATAATACATAATTGTTAATAATTAGAATTTATATACTAATTTAAAGTTTGTAAAATACTTTACAAATATCTTATTTCATTAAAAATAATAATCAGCATAATATATCACTCATGTCATTTTGTCCTCACAATAACCTTGGGAGGTAGGTGCTAGTTTAAAGATTAAGAAACTGAGGCAAGTAGCAGGTAAGTAACTGAAAAAAGTTGACTTTAACAAAAGACAAAAAGAGGAACATTCATATGTTTATTGCTCACTAAATGTGTCATTGATCATATTTAGAATGGAACTCAGAAAACTGAACTCGGAACCTTTTAGAGGGCGCATATTTTATCCATTGGCATAGTCAGATTATAAATTGGTAGGCTCTTTAGTGGGTGGGATTTTCAGTCCTAGTCCATGAAAGGAGTTCTCTGGTGTGTTTTCAGTCATGTTCATCAATGGCAGAGGATCTTTATCAACAATTTCATTAACTTCAGAAAGACCCCTCCTTCTTCCTAACTTGGGGTTTATCAGTTATAATAAAAGAGCTTCACAAAACATGGGAATAGGTCTTACTTTGACAGAATTTAGGAGAAAAAGAGACTAGCTTTCTTAAAGACAAGGTTTACCCTTTCAATTACCAAAGTGATCTGATTACCAACCAGGTGGCCTTCTTTGTGTGAAAGATGATGTCTCAATCACCTTGTTACAGAACTATGTATATATATGTATATTATACATATATATATGTATATATACATATATATGTACTTTTTAAAAGGGAAACACTAATTGTTCATAAATATAAGATTATATATATATATATATATATATATATATTATATATAAAACAACTAGTAAGTATATGAGTCTGTATCTTTATGAGTTCAAATGTGGTTTCAGACCCTTACTAACTTTGTGATCCTAGGCAAATCACTTAACTTTGTTTGCTTCAGTTTCCTCATATATAAAATGACCAAAGAAAATGGTACACCACTTTAGCATCTTTGCAGAGAAAACACCAAATGGAATCAAGTAGAACTGGATAGGACTAAAACTACTGAACAATGCAACCCTTTGCAAGAAGAAGTTATTTGAGTTCAGTTCTGCCTTATGAGGAATCGTTATTCAGACTCGGGAAAGCAAGGGTGGAAATAAAACAAAAAATTTATTAAAAAGGTTACAAGACATAGGATGGGATACGAAGGGAGCGAGAGAGAGAGAGAGAGAGAGAGAGAGAGAGAGAGAGAGAGAGAGAGATAAAAGAATAGCCAAGGGATGTTGGCTGGACCACAGGTCAGAGAAGATTGGTGGCCCTGAGCTGGAGTCCAACCCAAGTTTTTATGTCTTGCCTCTCATCCAAAGGGCAAAAGGTGAATCAGGACAACTTGTTTTCATGAATTCAAATCTGACTTCCAACATTTACTAGCTATGTGACTCTAAGCAAGTCACTTAACCTTGTTTGGTTCAGTTTCCTCATATGTAAATCAGCTGGAGAAAGAAATGGCAAACCATTCCAGTGACTCTGCCAAGAAAACCCCCCAAAATGGTCACAAAAAGACAGATATAATTAATAAACAATGGCAAAATTTACTTAGTAGGGTTGTTAGAGAAGCATCATTAACCTGAGTCATTACAATAGATGAAGGAACTAGATAATATATTGCATCTATTTCAGTCTGAACAGTTCTTTGTACAGAATGATAGGGAACAGGTAAAGTCTAAGATTCTAACTTTGATGATTGTAATTCCTGCAGAAGCTGCTTTTATCAAGCACATAGGTTCCTTCTCTTTCTGATCCTTTATAACCACACCCAACTATTCTGTGACCCAACTTACCTGGTCCATGACTATGCTTGACTTCTACAATAACCACATGAATGCTGAACATTCCACATAAATGATTCATACTTGACATTTTCAGTGGGATGATAGATCCAGTGACCACAGATTCAGGACTAGAATGGATGTCAGAGATCATCTCCAAACCTTTTATTTTACAGATTAAGAAATTGAGACCCGCGACAATTAAGTAATTTTTCCAGTCACCCAAGTAGCAGAATTGAGGTTGGAACCCATATCTGGTGTTCCAAATCCATCATTCTTTCCCCTGTACCATGATCTACATAGAATAAACAGAACGAAGGGGGTTTACAAGAAGTTTTTTTTAAATCTATAGCTCATCATTAGGATGAAGGCAAAAATTAATTCTTCTAAATAGAGGAAATTTAATTGTCTAGCACTCTAGATGTCAATTTAAAGATCAATAAAATTAAACTGGGAATATATTCTAGGTCCTCTGTCATTATAAATTAATTTTCAGATGTCTAAGGGTTTGAGAAGACCCTGAAAGAGGAAATCAAGAGGGGTCATGGAAAAAAGCATCTGCTTAAGAGTCGAAGAAATCTGAGTTTAAAATCTTGATTTTGCAACTAAAAACATGTGTGATCTTCATAAACTATTTATCCTCTCTGGCCTGTATTCCCTCAATCTGTTAATTTAAAGAGGTTAAGCTAAATCACCTCAAGGGTCTTCTGCTCCTAATTTTTTTTTATAAAATCTATGATGTTGTTTTAAGTGCTCTTCTCTCTTTAATAAAAAAAAAAGTATGACTGTAATAACAGAGAAATCGGGTCCATCTGTTTCTGACTCATTTACTGGTGAATCATTAAAAATATTTCATAAATGCTATTTGATGCCCCAGATCATATTGAAAGTTTCGAAAGAGAATCCTGAAATTTCTAAAGCTGCTTCTTTGACCCTTTTTTCTGATGAGATTTGAGTCAGTTCTGAGCAGAGTGAAATGATACTGACTTCAGAACAATTTTCACCTCTAGCTAACTTCCCATGTCTTTTGGCTGTATATGTGTCTTATTATCATGGAATTGTGAAATGAGAGTATGATCTAATACAATAGTTATTCATTTAACATTTCCTGCTTAACTGCCCCTTTTTGAGGCCCAGTGCCTGCAACTTCCAAATTCAGTTGTTAGAGAGGTTTCCTTAGGAAGAGGACAAAAGATCAGTGCCTTTCTAAAAAGCCTAGCAAAGACATTATCAAAAAATATTCACCAAGAAAACAAGCTCCACAAGGGGCAAATGCTATACTCCTTGTGTACAGGATTTAGAGCAGAATTTGAGGGTGCAATGGGTTAAAAGGGCAAGGAAAAATGAAGTGCTTTTCTTTGTCCTGCTGGTCTTCTTGTCTTCTCCAGGAAGTGACCAGAGTTGGTCTGGCAGTATGGAAATATGAAGAGTAAGGACAGTAAATGAGAGGGTTAAGAATTGAATGATATGCTATGTCAATTTGGATTTTCTTTTGTTGTTTGTTTCTCCTCTACCAAACATTAGTCAATTATAGAAATGAATATGGTATCAAAAGGGTGTTAGATTAAACTGAATTGATCCAGACACCTGTAGACCTATAGGTTTCATAAATACCTTGAGATTCAAGTTCACTAGAGAGCTTCCAAACTCCAAAGTGTCAATTAACAATTCTGCCTTATAATTTTCTGGAGACCAGGGAACACTAACTTCCTTAATGTTCTCGGTACAAGATGCTCAAAGAAGGAAACAAACTTGAGTCAAGAATTTATCTGTTACTAACAATTCAACAAACAGTAAACAGAGGCTGTGAGGCTACATGAAGGAAACAGATGGCAACATAGTGGATACATATCTGAAGAGTCAAGAAGCATACTTGTCTTTGACATTTATTGATTAGTGATTCTGGCCAAGTTACTTAACCTCTTGCTGTTCTAGGACTTTACCTTCAGAGCAGGTGCTGATATGTATTGATAGAAAAAGTTCCTTATATTAGTGAAATCATGTCTAGTTTTTTGTTTGTTTGAGTTGGTTATTTTTTTAGCATCTAAAGCTCTGTCCTTGGCCCTGGGGATACAAAGACAAAAAAATTAAACAGCCTTTGTACTCAAAGAACTGATATTGTGAGTATGATTAACAACATTTTCTAGATAAAGAAATGGATGCTTAGGGTCATGTTCTTGGAAGGGTCAGAATTGGCATTAAAAAGTTTTTCTCCTGAAAACTAAGTTCAGTCCTTTTCCCACTACAGCATTTTAATCATAGTTTTAGAGCTGATCTAACCCAATCCCGTAATTTTATGGAAAAACCACACTCCATATTAATTTGCTTGTCCAAGGTAAGTTAAGAAAAATAATAGATGGAAGAGTGGATTAAAGTCCTCTGATTCCTAATCTGAAACACTTGTCTCTGTACTACACTGCCTTTACTTGCAGAGATGTGACCAGATACTGTCAATAGAATATCTATAGGAAAATAATATAATTAGATCTGGGCTTTGAGAAATATTGAAAGTCATTTCAACCTTCATTTTCTTCCCTTCCCCCAACCAAACCCTAACACTTCCATCCCCATTCTGGAAATGGATTTAGAATTTATTGAATTTCATTCAACTCTACCAAGCAGAGTTGAGAATTAAATAAACCAAACTATGGCATTTGAATGGTGAATGAACAATATTAAGAATCAATAAAAATAACAGGAAAGTTTAGACTATTTACATGATATTAAAACTTCTAGGGAAGTCAGGTGATTCCCTTAGGGGAAAAGAATATTATAGCATTTATATCTAGAAGTGCTTTTATAGAGCATATGAAATCTCTTATGCTTGATTGTGTAGATGATTTATACAGTACAATAGACTTAGTGTAGTAACTGAGGACCTTCCTAGTTAAGCAAGGATAGTCACATCACCAGCAGATTAGTTATTTGGTGATGAATTCTTTATCTTTGATGGACCATGAAACATATTTTAAGTAGATCTCAGTCCTATGTGACCTCATTCTATTCCTATAATAATAATAATGGTGTACTGGTAGAAAAATGGACAAAGGTATGAAGATTCTCTGCTTTAGCACTATTTGTAAACATTAATTAACTATCATTATTCTAACTCTGAGATCTTTTTGCAATGACTGATAACTGTTGTGATATTATTGGAAGAACTAAGCCACATTAATGTTGATATTCCTAAAATAAACAAAATCAGAAGACAAAAAGAATAGAAGGATGAATCTTAAATGAAAGGATAACTCATGGATTGTCCTTAGAGAAATCCACAAAGAAATTGTCAGGGTTAGTTTCATCAGGTGCCCAAAGGCAGTAAAAAAAAATAATTTCATGGAAACTGATAAATTTGTTTTACAGTCTTCATGATTAACAGAAGCAAAGAGGCAGAATAATTATAACATTCAATGTATCCACATATGTTGAAAGGACAAAGAAATTCTACAATGAACTTAATAAGATCCTACAAAAAATTCTACATTTTTAAATATTTGATCATTTCATATTGAATGTAGGTTTGAAGGATGGTTAAATGTCTTGGAACATTTGGCTCAATTTTTAGAAATAATAGAGACCAAAACTTTACAGAATATTCAAAAGCCTTACACCAATGTAGCATGAGTACCTACTTCCAGAAGAAAGTTAGAATGCTGTGGTTATGTTGAACATTGTATAATATTACAAAATATGAAAAAAGTGATGATTTCTTATGCTGTTAAAGAAGTCTATCAGAAGCAATTATCTATGTGCATCTAGTTAGTCAAAATCAATATCAAATGAGAAAAAAGTGTTAAGTTACTGTATATAATTGCAGCAACCTCAATCTGACCTATTTAAATTGAGTTGAAGATGAATAAAAATGGGAAATGGGAAAAGAATAAGATATGGACTTTGACTTTATCATTTCCTACAGAAGTTTAATGATCATGAAGTGGGTGCTACAATCAGCAGGACAAAAAACCCAAGAATTATGTATAATTCTAGCTATATATGTATAGTTCTAGCTACATACATAGCAAATTATATGTTACCTATATATAACATTTCATTTCTTTGCCCCCCCAAATCAGGCAGATATGATTAGATTAGATTAGATTAGAATACAAAACTTTTTTTTAACAAAACACTATGGAGAAGGATGGTCTAGGATTATGAAAAATATCAGGCTCAACAGAAAGCTTAGCAACTAGACCAAATCATTTCAAGAGTATTCACAAATGAAATTAGCAGATGAACTACACATAGTAAATAGAACAGAATTGTCATTATTTGTATAAATCCATTTTCCATTTATGACAGTAGAATCACTTCATTTAAGCACTAGACTCAACAAACCTTGATGCAGTATTAATTTTAATGAAGTATAAAATTAAAAAAAACAAGGTTAGAAAAAGCTACTAAACCAGAAAAAGTTCACATAAGACATTGATGCCTGAAAAAAACACAATTTTAAAAGCCTTAGGGGATCATTTTATAATATATCTTATACCAGAGAAAATAACAAAAACATGGGAAAATTTATGAATTATATTATTATCCCCCACAGGTAATTGTGAAGACATCAAGAACTATCAATTTAACAAAAATAATAACTACTTTCTTATTTTTAGAAAGATCTACACACATATTAAAGATATCCTTGATGAAACATCAGAAGGGGACAAAAAATAACAGAGGTCCTCACTAGACAAATAAGAATCTGGCACAGGGCAAGCTATTAATTCCTGTTTTTAAAAAAAGCCTTGAAAAGAACTAGAAAATCATAGCATGCATTACAGACTAAACAGAACAGAGTTTGACAGTCCACTATTACAATCAGTTGGAAAAGACCAATATTCAAGTCTTTGAGACATAAACCATTTGTGTAAGACTGCTAATTAAGAATATTTCATTTCACCTTCATTGACATTGTTTGATCAATCAGCCAGTCTTGGTCTTTTTGATCAATTCTCTCCAATTCCAGCCCCTCTTTTGGCACTAGCCTATGTTTAGGCACTCTTTCCTGGTTGTGGTTATTTATCTGATGAAAGTGCATCACCTTGCCATCAGCCACTGTTACCCTAGGGCATGCCATTGCAACAACAGGTCTCCAGGCCCTTCAAGTTCTCACAAGGCTCTATATCCAAGCAAATAAGAAACAAAAATTAGACAGCCCATCCCTAGGACTTGGCTTGCCCAGACAGGACATGTTCACAGCTTACACTTGGTTAGGAGGTTAGCTAGTTGCCCTTCCTTCACATAATTCTCTAGATAACTCAGGCATCCTTTTACTTTATAGATGGAATAAAGGTCCAGAACAAATGATGCTTTTAGTATATTCTTAGAGCCTCTCAGAGGACTCAATTCTTCTTAAGTACCTGGGAGTCAACTGCCAGAGTTTCCATATGGTCCACCAGAAGCAGGTGGGAGGAAATTAAGAAGAGATCCATTACACATCCAAAGTAGATGAACAGGGATATTTTAAGTAAAGACATTATCATGAATTGCTTCATGTAGAAGGTGGTGATTGAGTTGAGACTTGAAGGACATGAAAAGTTCTGAGAGAGAGAGAGAGAGAGAGAGAGAGAGAGAGAGAGAGAGAGAGAGAGTAATGAGGGAGGGAGGCATGAAGAATAGGCAATGAAAAGATACAGAGATGGAATATGTAGCACCATGTATTAGAAACACCATCATGTATGTATTAAAAGGAGCAATGTGCAATAAGGCAGGAAAAAATTGGTTGAAGTCAATTGTAAAGGACTTTCAATGTCAAACAAAGAGAATTATATTTGCTCCTAAAGGCATGGTAGATTCACTGAAGTTTATTGAGTAGAAGAACATTGGAGTTACTTGTGTGTTTTGGAAAAATCACTTTGGCAGGTATGTGGAGGATGAGTTGGAGTGGGAAGGAAGATGAAAAAGGAAGATGATTAAGAAGCTATTTCAATAGTCTAGGTGAGAGGTGATCAGGTCCTGCACTTGCATTGTATGAGTAGAAAATAGGGTAAGTATATTAGAGATATGGAGCAAGAAATAACAATTTGTCTTCTAATGGAACATGTTAGGTGAATAAAAGTAAGGAGTCAAGGGTGTTACAGAGGATGTGAACCTTAAAGACTGTAGGAAAAGAGATTTTTTCAACAGAAATAGGGAAATATGGAAGTGGAGTAGACTTGGAGGAAAAGAAAATGAGGATATGTTGAGAAATATTGAGTCTATGGTGTACATGAAAGATCCAGTTTAAAATGTTCACTGTAAGCTACAGGTGTTAAATTGGGGCTCAGGAGAAAATATAGGCAAGGCCAAGGATATAGACCTCATAGTTATCAGATTAAATTAACTTTGGGAAACTAAGTTATTTTGAATTTTATAAACATCCAAATTAAATACAAAGGACATGTGAAGGAAGAGGCTACCCACATCCAGAAAAATAATTGTCAAATAGAAATATGTATAGAATGTTTTTTACATACGTATCTATATTTCTAACAGGAAACCATCTCTAGGATGAGGAAAGAAAAAAGGGAAAAAGAAAATTTAGATGATAATTTTATTAGATATTTAAAAGGAATAGGAAGTTATACATAATAGATTTAGGTGTAGCAACCCAGAAAAACTAAAAGGTTGGATACCCCATGGATTCGAGATTGAGTTGTTGGCTATAAAACTGAGTCTTTTGTCTGAGATCAGCCTAGCTCATTGCTGGGTTGGGCTGACTTCAGGGTGGTGCAGTTTTCATCCATAACAACTCAGACAGACTTTCAGTTGATTCAGGGACAACATTTGTTCTGTGAATAGAGTATTCTCACAGGCAAAAATCATAGATCTTGAAGAACTGAAGTTATTATGATTATTTCTCCCCTAAGCATTCCCTCCTCCTTTTCCTTCCTTGGTTGCCAACTTGTTAAGGAATTGGTGTTACAGCCCCCCCCTGTCACTCTGCCAGTAGAAAGCATGCCAATACATACTTTTATCTACCACAGAAGCAATTTGTGACTCAAAAAGACAATGCTTGACTACAGTATTTCACTGAAACATCATCTTTTGAGAAAACTGTCATGAGGCCAAAAATATTTGCAGAGAATTTGCTGTACATGTAAAGCATGATATTTTTTTGGCTGCATTGTAGCTGACATCAAGATAAGGAAAATGAAAAAGAACTAGCAATAAAAATTGATACCCTTCAAAATTCCATGAAAATTGTCCCATAGTAGAGGTGACACCCATCTCCTACAATGGGGCAATAGAGTTCATACTCTAGAGTTGATGGCATGTAATATAGTGTTCTATCTTCCCCAGAAATCCTAGAGCAGTTACTTCCCAGAGCAGGAAGAGGACCTGGGTCTAACCTTGGGTAGACTGGACCAGCTTCAAATTTACCTAAGTTGGGGAAAACCCCTGGATGAAAGGTGACTTATTTTTTTTTTACCTTGAATAAGACTTTCCCTTGTTTCCCCTCTCACAGTATCCACTTTGGACAAATCAAGTTTCTGACAATTTCTTGGCTTCTCAAAGTCTTTGTGGTAGACCTTGCCTTAGATAATCGGATCCTCCTGCCCCCCTCTTTTTTTTAAACAGGAAGAATATATGAAATTATTTTGACTATTAAATGTTAACTCAGGATAAAATGGATAGATTCTATTAATCACTTATTTGTCAGTCATTGTATTAACTGCTTGTACACTTATCTCATTTGATCCTCACAATGGCCCTGTGAGGTAGGGGCTGTTATCTCAATTTAATAGCTGAGGAAACTGAGGCAGTTAGAGACTAAGTGACTTGTCCATAGTAACATGACTGATAAGTGTCTGAGATTGGATTTGAAATCTGGTTTTCCTACCTCCAGGTCAGCACTCTATCCACCATACCTTCTAGCTGCCTGGTCTAAGGATCAAGGCTGTTGTATTTCACCTCTCCCCCAGGATTCTCCAGTACCCTGAGGAATCTTTCTTCTTGGCCATATTGTATTTTATCTTTTTAAGGGGATCAGTGATTAGTAGCCCAGTCCCATGTATGATCAGTTTAGCTTTACAAGGGAATATTTAGTTCAAATGTATCACAAGAACAAACATTAACATTTTCCCACCAATACCTTGGGAAAATAATCCTTTTCCCACATAAATCTGAAGAAGAAGAGAGGGACATTCTACTACATAACATTAGTACCACCAAGTTCACATCCAAGGTTGCTTTGGGCTAGCATGCTGTTCTCCTGTGTTTTCAGGACTTAAGTACTGAACTGGCTACATCTGCTGTGTTTTCTGCTTGGGGTTTTGGGCCAAGATCTCCATTCCCAGTGTTTAGAATTGAAAAGGACAAATGAAAAAAGACCAATATCCTATATTCATTTCTTTGAGTCAAAGGACATTAGCAGGTGAAGTCAGCACTTAAACCCTTCTCATTGCATGGCATCATCTCCTGTGAGTAAATGAATTCCTCAACTTTAGATTAAAAGGTGAATACTAGAAAAGACAATAATTGTGCTTAATTAAGTAGATTTAAAGACACTTCCAGTTGCTCAGACAATGGAAAAAGGAACCAATGATTAATATAGGAAAGATTATCTGCCAGTGATCTAGTTCTCCTGGCTCCTAGGAGTAGGTCAAAAGTGTCTCTCTCATGCATGATGCCATTAGAAGTGAGCTGAGCACTTGCCAAACATTGCATTAGTATTAAGATTTCCTTGTCATTGCTGGTGTCCTATGTCCACTGCCTGCACTGCTTGTCTAGACACCTTATAGACACCCTTGCTCTGTCCTCCATTTCCCATATATTTACTGATTTCTGTCATTATCTTACTATTAATTTCCCCATCTCTGTGGCCACTGGCTACTCAGCAGCAGTCTTCTGAAGGAACTACTATGGAGAGTAACAGTATATCTTGTCGAAATCTGTCCTGAAAAAGATACTGCACAGCCAGGAGCAGAGTGCAACAGTGTCTAAAAACCTATGTCTTTGTTAGAATTCACCCTTAGCTATCCCTCTTGTATTTACATTAGATGATCTGGTACAATGTCATCCCCTGATGATTCTACATATCCATGGGCAGTATAAGCTCTGCCAGAATATATGCAGGAACAGGAAAGGGAAGCTAGGTGGTATAGAGGACAAAGTGCCAGACCTGTAGTAAAGAAGACCCTTCTCCAAGATTTCTGACCTCAGACACTTACTAGCTGTATAAACTTGGACAAGTAATTTCACCCTGTGTGCCTCAGTTTCCTCATCTATAAAATGAGCTGAGGAAAAGGGTATAACATTCCAATATGTTTGCTAAGAAAATCCCAAATGGGTAAGGAAGAATCAGACACAATAGAAAAATAACTGAATAACAACAATAAACAAGAGGGGAAAGGGGTCAGAAGCATGGGCCAAAGGAAAGGTGTCAAACCTAAAGTCTTGAACAGAGCAAACCCTCATTCAATGTATTTTTTAATAGCTTACTTTTCCCCCAATTATGTGTTAAAGACATTCTTTAAACATTTTTAAAGTTTGAGTTCCAAATTCTATCCATCACTCCCTCTCCTCTCCCAATTCAACACAGTTTAGCAATCCAGCATAAGTTATGCATGTGTAATCATGTAAAACATTTTCACATTTGTCTTTTGTACAAGCAGACGAGCATAAAAAAAGTGAAAAATAGCATATTTCCACCTGTAATCAATCAATATCAGTTCTTTCTCTTGGGTTAAATGAGTACTTTATCATGAGTCCTTTGGGTTTTTTTTAGAATATTATATTACTGAAAATAGTTATTCATAGTTCTTCATCATACCATATTGCTGTTACTGTGAATAATGTTTTCCTTGCTCTGTTCACATCAGTTCATGTAAGTCTTCCAGGGTTTTCTGAAATCATTCTGCTTTTCATTTCTTTTTTTTTGCAAGACAGTGGTTAAGTGACTTACCTAAGGTCACATAGATAAGAATTTAAGTGGGGTCGTATTTGAACCCAGATCCTCCTGACTCTAGGGCAGGTGCTCTATCAACTGTTCAATATAGTTGTCCCTGCTTTTCATTTCTGGAATTTCTTAGTATTCCATCATAGTCGTATATACCACAACTTGCTCAGTCATTTCTCAATTGATGGACTTCCCCTCAATTTCCAATTCTTAGCCACCACAAACTTCCAATTTATACAAATTGGTCCTTTAGACTTATTTTAAAAATCTCTTGAGATTCAGACCTGGTAATGGGATTACTAGATCCTTGGAAGTGTATTTTTAAAAATAAGTTGATAAAACCTTTTATTTAACAGAAACAGTAATTTCTGGATATGTTTTCATCTGTAAAAGAGCAAAAATAGGAAAACAAAACCTTTTACTGAATGTGACAATATATGTGTCATTGTGTCATAATAGTCTCCCACTAACATAATAGTATGTTTCATCATCTCTTCTCCCAAACCATCTTTCTCAATAGTTATCAATTGAAGGAATAGACCTAAACACTTTGAATGCATCCTTGTATTTACCTATCCCCCCCCAAATCTTTAAGTATTTCTATTGAAAGGCAAATGACATTGTATAAAAATACTTAAAGATTTTGGGGGGAATAGGTAAATACAAGGATGCATTCAAAGTGTATACTTCATTGTTAGAATCTTAATTACTAGAGTTGGAGAAAAAAATGCTAGTAAGTATTGGAATTCTCTCCCTTTGGAGAGAAGATACCTTGGAAGAAGATACCCTTTTCCCCTCCCATCCCATTGAGATATTCTATGACTCATGTTCCCATTAAGATCATTGGAAAACACCCCCCCCATCTCTCAGGATAGTAACACTCTCAGGGACAAGGGGTCTTCATAAGGCTGCACTACATTTGTTTTCCTCTCCTTCTATTATGTGAAAAGTAGGAATAGACAGGAAGATCTGGATTCAAATCCTGTCTCTGTCATTTACTAGTTATGTGACCCTGGAGAGGGCTTTCAATTTCTTAGTGATTTAATTTCCTCATAAGTTAAATGGATGAGTTGGAATCAGTGGTCTCTAAATTCCTTTTCTAAATCTATGGTCCTTTAAAAATATTGCCCTTTCTTCAGCCTTGTCCAGGCCCTTGTCCTACACATGCTTATGGTAACATCTCTACATTCTTTTTAGATTTTACCAACTCCAATTCAACAAGAATTTAAGTCCCTGCTACAAATAAAGGCTGTGTCAAGTGCTGAAGGTTGACACACACACACAAACATTATTAAGACACTATCCTTATATTTTAGGAGATACAACCTTTTTTCAAAACATAATTTTAAATGATGTATTACTACATTGTGAATTAAATGTATGAATTAAAAGTTAGCCATCTTTCTTTTTTTCTTAGGGAGCTACACATTTCATTCTTGGATGCCTTTTTGGTCCCTAAAAAAGTTCACTTCTAAAGTTGTCGGTAAATCTGCTTACAAGTCTGTGCCAATCCTTCTTCATACATAGCACCTGAAGAGTTCCAAATTCTCAAGGCAGTAGAGATAGACATCAGAAGGAGACTGCCCTGGTGTTAACTTGGAAGTACAGGTACAAATCGTGCCCTAACTAATCTGAGTATGTATGGTCTGGAAACAATTCAAAACATCTCTGGACAAGTTTTGTGCTTCATGCAAAAGGAATGAGGCTTGCTCCATGCTACATTATCATCAAATCATTTACCAGTACAACTCAGGGCCAACCTTAAGCAACCTCAATTCTGGATTGCACCAGCAAATTTTCCCTGTGTTAATATTTACAATAGAAAGTTGGATTAGCAAAGGTTAGGGACATAAAAGAGAATTTGCAAGAGAGGAAGAGAGAGTGCCCACAAGTACAGAGGGAAGGGGTGGCACATTCAGTACTCTCTGCTGAGAAATCTGACATTTTTTATACTCCTTTAAGGCAAGAGAACAATCTGGCCAAGTTCATAATTATTTTGCTATAATTTGACTTCTTTGTAATTCTATTTTTATTTAGAAAATATTTTATTTTATATATTTAAAAACATTCTGAGAACCCATCATAAGGGTCTGTGACATAAAAAAGTTAACAGCAATAAACAATTTACTAAGTTCTGAGGACATAAAGAATGACAAAAACAGACCCTGCCTTCAAGAAGCTCACAATCTAATAATAGAGCCAAAAATAGGCAAAAAAAGATATATATATATATATGAAATGATAATTGTGAGAAATTCAGAAAACCATAGGAAGACAAATGAATTGGCTCAATGCAAATGGAAAGAAAATAGAAACTGAATATTGTGTAATTATGATGATCAAACTTCCTCCTAAAGAGAATATGATAAAATGTACTTCTTTCCCTTCTTATTAGTATTGAAGGATTTGGGGTGGGGAGAGAGTAGTACAATGTTACATATTTTATAACTGGCTGATCTATTGATTAGTTTTACTGAGTTACTTTTTTCTTTTTTTTATAAGGGATGGTTTTTTTGGTCAGGGAAGGATAGAAGAAAATGAAAGGTATTAAAAGATTAAGTTATTGACAATTTTTAAGTGAATAAAAAAGCACACTAGAGGAAAGCTATTGAATATTAAAATTTCACTAAAACTTTTAAGATATCCTGTATAAGGGACCTGCAAGCAGCTAACTGATGAAACTAGATTAGTTGTTAATAGTAATAATAAATCTCTCACAATATAAAGATGATCCAGTAGTCTTACATTGTTAGGCTCAAAGACCCTTGTAATCCAATTTTAACTTTTAAATTATGATCTTACTATCTTAGAATCTCAGAGACGTTACCAAGTGGACTATCAAAAGTTGCCCAGATTTTTTTAAAAGCATTTATACCTACCCCACTTCTAAAACAGGAAAGAGAAAGAGGTGAAAGGTATTGTGGGGTTTTTTGGAGGGGTCTTTTATCTCTTGCATCTAGCCTTGTATCTTGTACATAGCAGATTTTTAAAAAATAAAATTTAGAATTTTAATGAAGAAAAAGAACCCAAGGAGTATAGGAAAATTATATAAACAACAACAATTATATAAACAACAAAATTAAAATTATATAAATTATATAAACAACAACAAGATTAACTCTATGTGAGAGAAATATTTTGTAGAAAAGGATGGGAAAAGACTCATTTATTCAAGTAAGAGTTTTTGAAAGAACTGAAACAAATAAGAGACAGCTAAATTAGAAAAAGTCAAGTTGAATCAACAAAGAAAAGTTCAAAGAAATAGTGAGGGCTTTCAGGCAGAAAATCAGAAAAAAAATAGGAATTGATGTGTGATTTTCCTAAGATATAAAAAGAATTTTTTAAAAAAAGATCTCAGCATATCAGAACCAAGGGGGGAAAAGGAAGAATATTCTGTCCTTACACAGATTGTGATGAAAAGCTGTTAATTCTTGACATCAAAATAGGGAAGATTTAAAAATTTTCCACTAGGTTTTTATCTAATATGTTAATAATATACTGATGGACATTTTATTTCACAAAAATGTAGGATAGGTGGCATGAAATAGGAAGATTCACTAATGAACTAGATACAACTTTCATTTTAGGGCACTAAAGGAATTGACCCTAAGTTGTTATAGAAATTTAGATGTCATTCTTAAAAACTTAAGATGACTGAGGAGGTTTGAAAACTAGAAAAAGAATAAATTTGGTGTTTGAACTAAAAGTGAATTGAAAATGATAGAATCATAGAGCCTATTTTTTTATCTCAAACATATTTTTATAATGCTCATTGAATATGTTATTGTGGAGATTCAGTTTATGTGGAATTTTGACCACTGGCTATGAAGGCCCCTCAGACTCTCAAATTTTATGAATCTATTGTCAGTTTGCAAACACTCTTATGGAAATGGTCAGGTTCAGCCAAATCAATTCAATTCAATTAAATATTCATTAAGAATTAAATATTCAGATTTGGAAACTATATAAAATTCAAAGAAACTAGGACATATGGCCTATTGACACAACTTACAATCTAATCATATGGACAAAATAAGCTTGATTAAATGAGTTTTTAAAAAATTAAGATAAATATGTGATATGCTCTATACTGTATAGGTATTATATATATGGCTATTGCCCAGTCAAGTCTACCTGTTACCCATATGGTGGCCTCTCAGAGCATAGTCTAAAGAGTTTTCCATTAATCTTAGCAGCTTCTTGGCTTGTCCTCTATAATCTATTTTGAGTAAAGTTGTATCTCTGCCAGATAAGTACAATATTGGGTCAACATTCTTTTCAAAAAATTCTGGCTTTGCTTTATAAGCTGCTGGGTTGAGAAAGATGCTTTCCTTCTTCGCTTTGCGCATTGGAAGAAATAAACTGATTTACAAACACATGAACTTCTTTTTGTTTGTTCATCTATCAGCACAGTTTTTAATAGACATTAAGTTAATTACTTAATATGCATAATGTAGTATTTGTTTTCCAGTCCAGCAGCTTTTCAACATTCACTCTTAAATACCATAGCAGATGCTGTACAACCTCAAAATATGTGAACTGAGGTAACTAAGTGGCACAGTGGATAGAGTACTGGCCTTGGAATCAGGAAGATGTATTTTCCTGAATTCAAATCTGGCCTCAGACATTAGTTGTATGACACTGGGAAAGACACTTAATGCCGTTTGCTTCAGTTTCCTCATCTGTAAAATGAGATGGATAAGGAAATAATAAACCACTCCTGAATCTTGACCAAGAAAACACCAAGAGTTGGATACAACTGAACAACAACATTGTGAATTGTCTAACCCCCACATCACGCTAACCCAGAAAAAAGGAGTTGAGTTTAACTGCTAACTAATAACATACAAAAAAGGAAATACCACACAGACATGTGTGGTTAATATCAATATTTTTGTTTTCTGGCAAATTATACCAGGACTTATTGAAGGTTGCTTTCTTTAGTAGGTCATCAATACATAAGGTTGCTTGGGAAGTACAAGTCTATACTAAGTAGATTAGTTGATTAACCCAGTTATGGTCCCCAATTTACATCAAATATCCAATTCAGTCCTGTCTTGGTATTTGCAAGATCTCTGACCATTTCCTTCAAGAAGTCTTTTTTTGTGCTTGCAATTTATACATACAGTTGGTACTCTACTATCATGAACTTTTTCCTGGAGTTTTATCACCTTTCTTGTGTTTGTGAATGTATTTTATGTTTTTTTCAGATAAAAACAATTCTTTAAAGCAGATATCATACACTGCATTTCTTTTATTTCCAACCCTCCCCACCATAATGACTAGTAAAATATCATGCACACAGAAGTCATTCAATAATTGTTTTTGTTGCATTAAAGAATAAAGGAATGATTAAGTGACAGGTCAGCTCAGAGCTCTGCTTCCATTGGCACACCTAGGATTAAGCCCTGGAGGGATCAGAACTGTCAATAGCCTGAGACCAGTCTTTTTTTTTTAGCTAATCCTGGCCTCACCCAACCAGCTTGCTATGTAATTGTAGCCATGATGTTCATATAATGGCTGTATATTTAGAGGTGAATAGTCGACACAGTGTGTTCCATCCACCCACTCAATTCCCTATCGTTCTTGGTGTTGAAATGATATTTTAGTGCAAGGTAAAGATGATCCCTTTTTGTTCACTAGTTATTTTTTTTTCAGTTTGGGAGGATATTTGAACAGAACTTTCAGCATGTTATATTCACACCTACTGCAATAACCAAAATGGATAGGAGGAATGGGAAATCTTGACATATGAAGTTCAGTTGAAAGATCAGAGGATGTTTAACTCAGAGAAAAGATTTAAAGGAAGAAAGTTAAGGCTCTCTTCAAACATTTAAGATGTTAAGATGGCAGTTAGGAGGCTCAGTGGATAAAACACCAAACCTGGAGTCAGGAGGACCCGAATTCAAATGGATCCTCAGACACTTATTAGCTGTATGATCTTGGACAAGTCACTTAACTATGATTACCTCACATCCAGGACCATCTCCCATCATCCTGATCCATATCTGGCCACAGGACCCAGATGGTTTTGGGTAAAGTGAGGCTGGTGACTTAGCACCCTCCCCATTCAAATACAATTCATGTGCTTGTTATGACTTTACTTCCCTAATGCCATGGCCTTCTTCAAGAACAAAAGACAAACACTACCAACAACAAGATATTACATGTCAAGGAGATTTCAGTTATTTTTTTTGGTCCTGGAGAGTAGAAGTAGTTTCAGTGGAAAAATTACAAACAGCCCCGTTTCAACTCAGTGGAAGGAAGAAGAAATGCATGGAACAGTGGATAGGAATTTTAGAGGCAGGAAAGCCTGGGTTCAGGTCCTTGCTTCAGAAGCATACTGACTATATGACATTTGTTAAATTCTCTCAATGCTCCCAAACAACTCAATATTACACATTATAGAGCAGATTCAGTTCTGCTTTGGTCAAAAGAATTTGCTAAGCAAGAATTCTTTACACTAATGAAATGAAAAATTTACATTTTTTAAGTGTTTTAATTTTTTTAATTCCCCAAAATGTATTTTTTTGTATAAATGTGTAATTTTTAAAATTATTCTTACTTTTCTGGTCTCTGATGCTCACTATCATCATGGGTTTTTTTTGTTTTTGTTTCATCATTTTAAAGATTTTATTTATTTTTGAGTTTTATAATTTTTCCCCTAATCTTGCTTCCCTTCCCCCACCCCATTACAGAAGGTAATTTGCCAGTCTTCACATTGCTTCCATAGTATACATTGAACCAAATTGAATGTGATGAGAGAAAAATCATATCCTTAAGGAAGAAAAATAAAGTATAAGAGGTAGCAAGATTACATAATAAGATATCAGGTTTTTTTTTTCCCCTAAATTAAAGGTAATAGTGCTTGGTCATCGTTCAAACTCCACAATCCTTTCTCTGGATACAGATGGTATTCTCCATCGAAGATAGGCCCAAATTGTCCCTGATTATTGCAAAATGAGCAAGTCCATCAAGGTTGACCATCACCCCCATGTTGCTGTTAGGGTATACAATGTTTTTCTGGTTCTGCTCATCTTACTCAGCATCAGTTCATGCAAATCACTCCAGGATTCCCTGAATTCCCATCCCTCCTGGTTTCCAATAGAACAATAGTATTCTGTGACATACATATACTACAGTTTGTTAAGCCATTCCCCTATTGAAAGACATTCACTTGATTTCCAACTCTTTAGAACAGGGCTGCTATGAATATTTTTGTACAAGTGATGTTTTTTACCCTTTTTCATCATCTCTTAAGGGTATAGATCCAGCAGTGGTAATGCTAGATCAAAGGGTATGCATATTTTTGTTGCCCTTTGAGCGTAATTCCAAATTGCTCTCCAGAAAGGTTGGATGAGTTCATAGTTCTACCAACAATGTGTTAGTGTCCCAGAATTCCCACAACCCTTCCAACAATGATCAGTGTCCTTTCTAGTCATATTGACCAATCTGAGATGTCTGCAGTAGTACCTCAGAGATGTTTTAATTTGCATTTTCTCTAATAAGTAATGATTTAGAGCAATTTTTCATATGTCTATGGATTACTTTGATTTCTTCATCTGTAAAATGCCTTTGACCATTTGTCAATTGGGGAATGGCTTGTCTTTTTTTTTAATTTGACTCAGTTCTCTGTATATTTTAGAAATGAGTCCTTTGTCAGAAATACTAATTGTAAAGATTGTTTCCCAGTTTACTACATTTTTTTGATCATGGTTACAGCAGTTTTTTTGTGCAAAAGTTTTTTAATTTAATGTAATTAAAATCATCTAGTTTGTTTTTAGTTATGTTCTCCATCTCTTAGTCATAAACTTCTTCCCTTTCCATATATTTGACAGGTAAACTAGTCCTTGATCTTCTAGTTTACTTTTTTTATGTCTAAATCCTGGATCCATTTGGATCTTGTCTTGGTATAGGGTGTGAGGTGTTGGTCTAATCAAAGTTTCTTCCATACTAACTTCCAATTTTCCCAACAGTTTTTATTGAACAAAGAGTTTTTATCCTAATAGCTGGACTCTTTGGCTTATCAAACAGCATATTACTATAATCATTTCCTGCTATTGCACCTAGTCTGTTCCACTGGTCCACCACTCTGTTTCTTAGCCAATACCAGACAATTTTGATGAGTGATGCTTTATAATATAATTTTAGATCTGGTAGGGCTAAGCCACCTTCTTTTGCACTTTTTTTTATTGAATCCCTGGAAATTCTTGCTTTTTTATTTCTCCATATGAATTTATTTACAACTTTTTCTAAATCATTAAAGTAATTTCTTGAAATTTTGATTGGTAGGGCATTAAATGGGTAGTTTAGTTTTGGTAGAATTGCCATTTTTTATATTAGCTCTACCTATCCATGAGTAGGTGATCTTTGTGCAGTTATTTAAATCTAATGTAATTTGTGTGAGAAGTGTTTCATAATTGTTTTCAAAAAGTTCCTGAGTATGCCTTGACAGGTAGATTCCTAGGTATTTTATATTGTCTGAGGTTACTTTGAATGGGATTTCTCTTTCTAGCTCTTCCTGCTGTATCTTGCTAGTCATATATAGAAAAGTTGAGGATTTATGAGGGTTTATTTTATATCCTGTGACTTTGTTAAAGTTGCTAATTGTTTCCTGTAGTGTTTTAGATGATTTTTGGGTTTCTCTATGTATACCATCATATCATCTGCAAAGAGTGAGAGTTTTGTCTCTTCCTTCCCAATTCTAATTCCTTCAATTTCTTTTGCTTCTCTAATTGCTGAAGCTAACATTTCTAATACAATATTGAATAGTAGTGATAATAATGGGAATCCTTGTTTCACCCCAGATCTTATTGGGAATGCCTCTAGCCTATCCCCATTGAATATAATGCTTCTTGATGGTTTCAGATAGATATTGCTTATTATTCTAAGGAACAGTCCATTTATTCTTACACTCTAGTATTTTTAGTAGGAATGCGTGCTGGATTTTGTCAACAACTTTTTCATCATCTATTGCTGTAATCATATAATATTTGATAGGTTTGATATTGATATAATTAATTATAATAACAATTTTCTTAATATTGAACCAACCCTGCAGTCCTGGGATAAATCCTACTTGGTCATAATATATTATCCTAATGATAACTTGTTGTAATCGTTTTGCTAAGATTTTAAGATTTTTGCATCTACATTCATCAGGGAGATAGGTCTATAATTTTCTTTCTCTGTTTTGACTCTTCCTTGTTTAGATATCAGCACCATATTGGTGTCATAGAAAGAGTTAGGCAGAGTCCGTCTTCACTTGTTTTTCCAAAGAGTTTATATAGAATTGTAACAATTGTTCCTTAATTGTTTGGTAGAATTCACTTGTGAATCCATCAGACCCTGGAGATTTTTTCTTAGGAAGTTCAATGGTGGCTTGTTGAATTTCTTTTTCTGAGATAGGGTTGTTTAGGTATTTAATCTCCTCTTCTTTTAACCTGGGCAACTTATATTTTTGTAAATATTTGTCCATTTCATTTAGATTGTCAAATTTATTGGCATAGAGTTGGGCAAAATAATTTCGAATTATTACTTTAATTTCCTCCTCATTGGTGGTGAGTTCACCTTTTTCATTTATAATACTAGCAATTTGCTTTTCTTTTTTTAAATCAAATTGACCAGAAGTTTATCAATTTTATTGGTTTTTTCATAATACCAACTTTTGGTTTTATTTATTAATTCAATAGTTTTTTTGCTTTTGATTTTATTAATTTCTCCTTTAATCTTTAAAATTTCTAATTTGGTATTTGATTGGGGATTTTTGATTTGTTCTTTCTCTAATTTTTTTAGTTGCATGTTTAGTTCATTGATTTCCTCTTTCTCCAATTTATTCATATAAGCATTTAGAGCTATAATATATCCCCTGAGAGTTGCTTTGAATGAATCCCATAGGTTTTGGTATATTGTTTCATTATTATCATTATCTAGGATAAAATGGTTAATTCTTTCTATAATTTGTTTTTTGGCCCACTCATTTTTTAAAATGAGGTTATTCAGTTTCCAATTTTCTCTGGGTCTATATCTCCTTGGCCCGGTATTGCATATGACTTTTATTGCATTGTAATCTGAGAAAGATGTATTCACTATTTCTGCCTTTCTGCAGTTGATCATTAGGTTTTTATGTCCTAGTACATGGTCAATTTTTGTATAAGTTCCATGTACTGCAGAGAAAAAGGTATATTCCTTTCTATCGCCATTCAGTTTCCTCCATAATTCTACCATATCTAATTTTTCTAACAATCTATTTACCTCCCTAATTTCTTTCTTGTTTGTTTTATGATTTGATTTATCTAGATCTGATAGCGGGTGGTTGAGGTCTCCCACTAGTAGAGTTTTGCTGTCTATGTCTTCCTGTAATTCTTTCAGCTTCTCCTCTAAGAATTTGGGTGCTGTCCCACTGGGTGCATATACATTCAATATTGAAATGACTTTAATTCCCATTCAGTTTTCTCCAGAGGTCTACCATACCTAACTTTTCTAAAATTCCATTCTATTCTTAACTTCCTTCTTGTTTATTTTGTGTTTAGATTTATATAATTCTGAGAGGAAAGTTCAGTTCCCCCACTAATATAATTTTGTTCTGTTTCCCTGTAACTCATTTAACTTCCCCCTCTAAGAATTTTGTGTAAATAGGTTTAATATTGATAATACTTTATTGCCTATGATATCCTTTAAGAGGTAGTTTTCTTCCTTATCCCTCTTAATTAGATCTATTTTTACTTTTGCTTTGTCTGAAATCAGGATTGCTACCATGGATTTTTTTTTAACTTCTACTGAAGCATAATATATTCTGTTCTAAACTTTTACCTACCCTGTGTGTATTTGTCTGCTTCAAATGCTTTGCTTGTAAGTAACATTGTAGGAGTCTGTTTTTTAATCCACTCTGCTCTCTGCTTCCGTTTTATGGGAGAATTCACCCCATTCACTTTTATAGTTATGATTACCAACTGTTTTTCCCCTCTATACTATCTTTTCTCTGTTTGTACTTTTCTGTTTCCTTTCCCTTATCCCTCCTCACTAGTGTTTTGCTTCTGACTGCTGCCTAACATCCCTCTATTCTACCAGCCCTTTTTCCTTGCCCCTCTCCCTTTCCCCTTTAATTTTTTAACTATAACTTTACTTTTTCTTTTATTTTCCCTCTACATTTTATCAGTCCCTTCTTCCCCCTTTTTTCCCCTTCTGCATAGTAAGATAAATTTCTAAAATCAATTGTGAATGCATGTTATTCTCTCTATGGGCCAATTCTATTGAGAGTAAGCTTTACTCATTGCTCACCACTTCCCTTCTTTCCCTCTATTATAATAGATCCTTTATACCTCTTCATGTGATATTATTTATCATCTGATGCTTTGCCTTCTCCCAGTTCAATCCTTCTTTTCATGTCTTAATTGTTTCATACATGTCTTGTACCTATAATCTCTGATAAGATATATTCCTTTTATTTGTCCTGATAGAAGTACAATTCTCAAGTGCTGATTGATTGATTGATTTATAATCGATTTATACATGCCATTTTCAAGTATACTCTTTCCAACTATCCTTCTAGAATGCAACCCTCGTGAGCTAAAGTTTCATGTAAACCAAAATCACTTCATGATTCATATATACCCAGTTCCCTTAAGTACACTTCCTCAGACTATCTCAATAAAAATAAAAATCACATGAGTTAATGTATCATGTAAAGCAAAAGCACTTCATGATCCACACATAGCCACAACCTCAAAGTATACTCCCTTCAATTGTCCCAATAGAAATAAGACCCGTAGGAGCTAAACTATATGATAAAGCATCTTTATTTTCATGATTATTCTATATCCACTCCCTCTATTTATATATTCTTGTTTTTAAAAAAAATTTATTTATTTAAGGCAATGGGGTCAAGTGACTTGCCCAAGATTATACAGCTAAGTAATTATTAAGTGTCTGAGGTCAAATTTGAACTCAGATCTTCCTGATTCCAGGGCCAGTGCTCTATCCACTGCGCCACCTAGCTGCCCCTACATATTCTTCTTTTAACTATCCTGAGAAAAATAATTCTCAAGAGTTACAAGTATTCTCTTTCTGTTATAGAGTTTAATATAGTTGACTAACATTTTTTTACCCCATTCTGTTTATTTTTTAATGAATCTCTTTAGTCTTGTATTTGAAAATTAAATTTTCTGTTCAGTTTTGGTCTTTTTATCAGTTAAGTTTGAAAGTTTTTAATTCACTAAAAATTCATCTTTTCCTCTAAAACAATATGCTGAATTTTTCTGGGTAGTTGAATCTTGGTTGTAATTCAAGCTCATCTGCCCTCCATAATATCATATTCCAGACCCTCCAATCCTTTAATGTTGTAGTTGATAAATCCAGCTCAAGCCTGACTGTGACTCCCTGGTATTTAAATTGTTTTTCTTTTTGGCTGCTTGCAGTATTTTATCCTTTCTCTGAGAATTCTCAAATTTGACTACAACATTCTTGTAGAGTTTTCATTCTTGAATCTCTTTATGGGGGTGATTGATGGATTCTTTCAAGCACTATTTTGTCTTCTTGTTTTAGTATGTTAGGACAGTCTTCAATGATAATTTCTTGAAAGATATTGTCTAGATTCTTTTTCTAATCATTCCTTTCAGTTAGAGCAATAATTTGTAAATTATCTCTTCTGGATCTTTTTTTTCCAGGTTAGTTGTTTTTCCTAAGAGATGCTTTAGATTTTCTTCTATCTTTTCAGCCTTTTAGTTTTGTTTGAAGAAATTTTGGTGTCTCATAGAGTCATTAGTTTCCATTTGTCCAATTCTAATTTTTAGGGTTTTATTTTCTTCATTTAGGTTTTGTGATCCTTTTCCAATTGGTTAATTTTACTTTTTAGAGGAATTGTTTTCTTTTTTCCAGTTACTTAATTTTACTTTTTGATGAGTTATACTCAATTAGTCAATTTTACTTTTTAATAAGTTACACTCCTTTTCCAGTTGGTTATTTTTATTTTTAAAGTAGTTTTCCTTTTGCATTTGGTCAGTTTTATTTTCAAAGGAATTAATTTCTCTTTCCATCTGGCCAATTTTGCTTTTTAAGATATTAGTCAATTTTTCATAATTCTTTTATAATTTCATATTCACCTGAATTACTCTCATTTCTTTTCACCATTTTTCTTGTTCCTCTTTCCAAGAGGTCTTTTGAATTTGAGACCAATTTATAAACCTCTTTGAGGCTTCACTTGTAGGTATTTTGTCACTGTTTTCCTCTTCTGAGATGGCATTTTTATCATCCTTATTAGAATAGTAACTATCTATCATTAGTGTTCTTTATGTTTTTATGCTCATTTTGATAGTTGAGCTCTGCTATTGGACCACAGTATATAATCCCAAGCTTCTTGAGCTAGGACCAAAGGTCTGATTCCTGGCTTACTACATGCCTATAGTGTTGCCTATATTTTATTTCAGGTGCTCAAAGTTTATTAGCATTGCTAGTCTCATTCCCTCTTGTTTCAATAGCATTCCTGGACTCAAACTTTGCTTTCCAAATCAGGTCGAGACTTTTGATGCTGGCCCACTCTACCTGAGCTGTGCTGTGGCTAAGAGCCTTCCACTGACTTTCCAGCTATCTTGCCTATGATTCCATCCCTTTTACCCAAGTGAGACTGACCTTTTTGGAAGTTCCTCCATGATACTTTGAGTTGAGAACTTGTTTTACTCTATTTCTTGTTGGGTCTGTTTAGAGACTGCATTTAAAGTTATATAGGGAAGAATTCTGGGTGCTTCCAAGCTTCACACCAGGAAGTTATGGTTTCTTGCTTTTTGACATATAAATGTCAAGAGAAAGACCAAATATTTGTGCTGATTTAGCAACAGTTTTAATGTATTCCTTTTTTCCTTTTTCCTGCTTTATGTTAAAATAGATTATTCAATGAGAGATGACTATTTTTTAAGGAGCTAGTTTTGTTTAGGCAGAATGGTTTGGTTGATATTATAATTCCAGATGTATTCCACAGAGAGACTTGAAGGGTATTATGTGCCTAGAATCTATGAACAGGGATTCTGTTTGAATTATATGGAACTGATGAAGACAGAGAGGAATTGGAATTTCCCTAGATGAGCAGAAACGATGTCTCAAATATTGCTCAGTATTCATTTTCCTCAACTCAGGGCATGTCATAGTTCTCTGCATATCCTATGTTCTGCTCTGGCATGTTGCCAGAACTTGGGTAACAGAACAGTGCATAGTACTAGAAGGTCACACCTGAAAGTTCCCAAGAAAACCTCTTTCTGGCAGACAAGCATTGTAATACACAGCAAATGACCATGTTTGGGGAACAGCAGTATATTCACAAGAGATACTGAAAGTTTTCTTTTGAGTCAAAAGGTATAGGAGGGGAGGGAAGTTAGGAATGACTTTTCTTACAGTGCTAGCTCTGAAGTCATCAGTTTCAAGAGTTTCTTTCTTAAAAATAATCTGATTCAAAACAGAGAGGAGGTTTTTTTAAAGTGAAAAGTTCAAATGTTATTTTTGTGGGTTTTTTTTTAACTCTTTACTAATTTAGAAATAGATCACCCTTAGATGAGTAAACTGAAGATGCATAGCATTCTCTTTCAGACTCTAAATTAACAATGTTGATACAAGGTGACATCTTAGGAATTGCCTTATTTCTTATTAAATTATTTTGTAATTTTTTTTGGAATTTGTTAATAAGTTCAGGAAAATATTCTGCAAGTTGTATCTAGTCCAGAGTGCTTATCCATTTCTTTTTTTTCTCTTCTTTATTTAAGTCTGTATTCTTCTGTTCTATAATCCTTGAATATAGGCAGTATTCTTTTTGCTCTCTCCTGACTGACGTTGTGGTCATAATGATTTTGTTCTGATTTTTATAAATCCTTTGGGTCTAATTCTGTGAGCCTGTCTAGAGTACTAGATTCAAACATTTGCATTATTTCTTTAGTTATCCAGTTATTGCCAGGTTTTTGTACTTATTAAAGGACTTTCATTCAGTTTTCATGATATTATCTAAGGCAAAATGATGGTGTTGTTAATCTAGACTGTTCTAGATCATGTGAATTACATTTAGAATTTTTTTTAGTTCTGCATCACAATAGATTTCCCTAATGCCCCCTTCTCTAGGAAGCACATCTCTATTGCAATTTCCATTTGCATTGTTATGCTCTGACAATTGCCTTATAGGGCAGCTATGTAGTACAGTAGTTAGAACTATATAAAGGACTTTTGAATAATGAATAGCGAGAAGATCAAATCTGTCAATACTTAAATTAATTCAGATGATTTACTGGAAGGTCAACTACTGAAGCTGAAGTTTAAGTAGTTTGGTCACAAAATGAGAAGACAGAACTCATTGGAAATGACCCTGGTGTTGGAAAAGATTGAAGGTAAAATGAGAATGGAATGGAAAAAGATGAAATGGATAGGTAGTGTCATGAAGCAAGTAACATGAACTTGTACAGACTTTGAGAGATGTCAAGGAAAAAAGGGCCCAGAATATCCATGGAGTCACAAAGAGTTGAACATGATCGAAATAACAGCAATAAAATATTATTTTAAAATGTAATCATTATATATATTTACAGAAAAAAATTGGTTTTCATCTATCTTGGCCTTGGGGACTTCCAGTGAGTAGATATCTGCTATCTTTTAGGGTGGTCCATACAACTTTTTGATAGATATAATGGTTAGAAAATTTTTTTCTAGCATCAAGTCTACATTTTCTTTGCTGCAACTTTTTCTTTTGACTTCTGGGGCCTAATTTTTCTTTGACATCATAACCCTCTGAATATTTGAACATGGTTCCCATGCCTGTCCTCAGTCTTCTCTTTCCCAGACTAAACATTTCCATTTCCTTCACTTTATCTTTATATGACTTGGCTTTCACCATCCTGATTGCTCTTCTTTGAACATATCCTAACTGATCAGCATCCTTCAAAAACTGGTGAAGAAGTGAATAATAAAATACTCTAGATATGATCTTATGATCTGACCAGGTCAGAGTACAGAGGAATGACCATGTTATTATTCCATGAAGCTATACCTTTGCTTTATGCAATCCAGGATCACATTATTTTTTATTTTCTCATCAAAGAGCTGGCTCATATTGATCTTGAGCAATAAAATTCCCAAGTCTTTTCCAGAAAAACTATAATTTGACCATGCCTTCCCAATTCTGTACTTTTGAAGTTGATTCTTTGAAGTCAAATGTAAGATATGAATTTCATTTTTTTAAAATTCAGGACAATGCTCTAGCTCAATGGTTCTTGAAGAATGGTTGGGGGACTCTTGGGTCATTCCCAAGATTCTTTCAGGGGACCCTTGTGGTAAAAACTATTTTGACAACAATACCAATATATTTTAATTTTGAACAAAAACTCTTAGAGAAAATGACTTTCAATAATTTTTAAGAATGTAAAGAGGATTTTAAAAAGGAATGTAAAGAGGTCCTGATGCCAAAAAGTTTGAGAATCATTAATCTAGCCTATGAAGATTCTTTTTTTTTTGGATTCTGTCATTGAATCTTACATTGATAGTTACTCCCCACCTCCCAGTTTGTGTCAATGGCAAATGTTATAAGCATACCATCTATTCTTTCATCCAGATCACTAATAGAAAGCCAATTCCTCTATTTTTCTAGATACCTTATGTCATGTTGAAAATAAAACATCAATAATTGCTCTTTGAGTATAGCCATTCAATTTGTTCTAAATTCAATTATTATAATTGTATGGTCATCTCATTCATGCCTCTCAATTCTTCATTAACATTTGTATGAAACTTTATTAAATGTTTTCCTAAAATATAGGTAAATTATATTATTTAATTTTAATGAAAATTAAGCAATTTAATTATAGAAGTTATGATTACAATAATCATTTTAATGTGTTAAAAAAAGAAATTAAGTAAGTCTGACATGGCTTGTTCTTAATGAAGCTATGCTAGTTCTTTGTATTAACCACCTTTACCTCCAGATGTTTACTACCCAATTCTTTCATGATTCATTCTAAATTTCTCTAGGAACTGAAAATCTAGAAAACATTCACTGCAACATTTTGAAAATTCAGTTTCCTTTCCTTTTTTTTTTTGGAAAATTTGAACAATAGATGCCTGTCCATCTCTACTTTTCCTGTTTTCCATAAGCATCAGCTATCACTGTCAATAATTGTAACTGTGTATAGAGTACCAGCCCTGGAATCAGGAGGACCTGAATTCGAATCCAGCCTTAGACATTTAGTGATTTTGTGACCTTGGACAAGTACTTAACCCCATTTGCCTTGCAACCCTCCCCCCAAAAAAGAAAAAAGTTGTAGCTGTTAGTTTTCAGGACCCAAAGATGTGATTCATATTAAGTCAGGTGCCTTGAATTCATCAAGGGCATCAAGGGGCTATCTCCTTACTGAACTCAAGTATCAACTTCCTGTTGTCTACTTTTGTTCTGACACTTCCAGTGTAAGGTTCCTTCTTCTTAAATGAGAAAACAGAAGCAAAATAAAATTTGAGCAGCTTTGTCATTTTCCATTGTCAGTTTTCATAATCCTGTATGCTTTGGCAGTCCTTGTTTTTCCTTTACTTTTTCTCAATATACTTTTAAATAAAAACATCAAAACTTCCTTGACCAACCTCAGCTCAAACAGCTTTAGCATTTTGAGGACTATTTTTATAGGACCTTCCACAATATTATATTCATCCTCTATTGTTTATCTTTGCTTCCATCTGGTTCCTGCATGTAAGAGGCACTTAATAAATGAAAATTGGGAATTTCTTTGCTACACCAAAAAATGCTTCCATAAATATTTTTGTAAAAATGGATCCTTTCTTCTTTCTTTAATTTCATTGTTAGTGATACTAATAGTCCAAAGAAAATTACGTATTAGAGTTTTTTCCAGAATGAAAAATCCACAGCTTGACTACTAGCTTTTCTAGTGCATTTGTGGACCTGTGGACCTACAGCATTTCCAACAATTTAATTTCCTCTTTTGCCACCCTTATCAATAAGATGAGTGTGAAATAAAACTTCAGAGTTATTTTGTTTTATAATTTTCTTATTAGAAATTTCGAGAATTATTTTCTATGTGGTTGTCAATACCTTTGGAAAACTGTACATATCCTTGGATCATTTTGGGGGGAATAGTGGCTGTTTTTATGTTTTATCAATACCCCACATACCTTGAATAATAGACCTTTCTTAGAAAATTTTGTTGGTGGGGTCAGTTAGGTGGCACAGTGGACAGAGCACTGGTCCTGGAGTCAGGAAGGAGCTGAGTTCAAAGGCAACCTCAGACATTTAATAATTACCTAGCTGTGTGACCTTGGGCAAGTCACTTAACCCCATTGCCTTGCAAAATAACAAAACAAAAAAATTTTTGTTGCAAAGTTTTCCTCCCAGTTAATCATTTCCTTTTCAGTTCTAATTGCTTTGATTTTATTTATGCAATTCACATCCCCCCATCCCCCCCAAATTTTGAGGTCATCAAAGCTATTCTTTTTATCTTCTCTGATCCTCTCTATTCTTTCTTTGGTCCACTAGTTTTTCCCTTTTCATCCTTATGATTGATATTTCCATTTCTGCTCCCTTAATTTGTTTATGGTAAGAAACTTAGTGAGGTACATAGTCTGAGATGTTGGTCTAAACCTACTTTCTGTCAATCATCTTTTCAAATTTCCCAGTAGGTTTTTGTCTAGGAAAGTCCTTACCTAAGAGTTGGAATCTTAGCATTTATCAAACACTTAACTCTTAGTTTCATCTTTGTCTTGTTGTAGTTGTTGTTTTAATCTCCGCCACTGAACAACTTTTCTTTTTCTTTTTAAACCAGTATCTAACAGTTTTGATGATTGTAATACTGTTGAAGAAGAAATGTTGGGGAAATATTTGTCTAGGTTTTCCTATAAAATTAAGGAACTGTTATCTGTGCTAATCTGATTTTCTGTGAATCTCTGCTTCTCTATTGTCTATTCTCTATTCTCAGTTTAACCCTCTTCTGAAATATAAATTCATCAAGAAGATAGAAAGCAACCTCATCCCCTTCCCTATACCCTTCATTCACCTTCTTGGTTCCTGGACTTCCAACCTGGATGCATTGTCACATCCCCTCCCAAGACTCCTCCCTACACAGGAGGTGGGCTAGATTCCCTATAAAAGTTTGGGCAATTCTCTCTTCTATGTTGATCCATGTGGGTCTAATCCCAGTCACATCTGGTGACTGTTTCTTTTCCCTTTCCTCTTTCTCCTGTCTTAAATGTCTAGGTGAACTTGTTGTAACCTGTTAACTTTTGTGCAACCTGTAAATTAAAATCTAAGCCTTTCTTATCTCTCTGAGTCAGAATGGTGAGTTTTCCACCCCCCAAACAAACCCAATTTTAAGCTCTCCTTTCCCTGAGGGTATTTTCCAGTCTTCAGTATAGTTTAGTAATGTAATATAATTTGAGCTCTAGAACTATTAGACTCTCTTCTGTCTTTTTAAATTATTTCCTTGAAGATTCATGACCCTTTGTTTCTTTATATGAATTTTGTTATTAATTTGTTTTGTTTCAAAAAGTAATCCTTTGATAATTGTAGTTGTATGGCTCCAAATCTATAAATTAATGAATGTGATATTGTAATTTTTGTCATATTGACCAAAACTCAATTGTTATTTGTTTAAATATCCATCCATCTATCTATCTATCTATCTATCTATCTATCTATCTATCTATCTATATTATAGACAGACCACAAGAATTATATAATTTGCATTCATATAATTTTTGTGGTATGTCTTACTATCTGGATTCCTAGATATTTTATTTTTAGTAGTTATTTTGACCTTTTCTTTTTCTCTTTCTTCCTGCCATGTTTTGTAGATAAGTAGAATTATAAAGTAAAATAACTCTGTAGGTAGAAAATTCATTTTTGATAATATATAGAGCTACTCATTTTTGTTGGCTTATGTACTGATAGTTTTCTGAAGTTATTACTTGTTTCATTTTATTTTCATCGAATCTTTTAAGATTTTCAAGTAAACATGCTATCATATGCAAAATGCATAACGGTGTTTCCTTTTTGTCTATGTAAATTCCGTCAATTTCTTTTTCTTGCCTTATTTCTTTAGCTAGTAGGAGACCTGGGTGGCGCAATGGATAAAGCACTAGTTTTGGAGTCAGGAGGACAGGAATTCTAATGCAGCTTCAGACACTTGATATTCACTAGTTTTGTGACCTTGGGCAGGTCACTTAATCCTGATTCCCAAGGCTGTCTCCAGTCATCCTGATTCCACTGGATCCAGCCAGTTCGGGAGGAGAAAGTGAGGCTGATGACTTAGCACAGTACACCTTCACTCCAATTCATGTTCTTGTCATGGCATCACTTCTCTGATGCCATGGTCCTCTTCAAGAATGAAGGACAAATGTTAATTAATTAATTTCTAGAATTACATCAAATATTATTTGCAACTGAGCATTCTGCTTAATCCCTGATCTCATTGGAAAGTCCTCTGGCATTTCTCTCTTATGGATTGTGTTAACTTCTGGTTTTAAATATTACTATTACATAAATGTTTACCATATTAAAAAAGACTATTTCTTTTTTTATAAAATGTTTTTTTTAATAGCCTAAATGATTAATGTATTTTGTCAATAGCCTTTTCTGTAAGTACAAAATTGTGTTTTTATTGTTTTGATTTTGAACTAAATTCGCATTCATAAAATAAATAAATCAAACTTGCTTATATTATATCCTCTTCTAAAAATGTTGCAGTAGCCTCTTTGCTAATATTTCATTCACTGAAGTATTTAAGTTGAAAAATATTGGATATGATATTCTAAGTTTTTTTTTCTTTACTTTACCTCTCTCTAGTTTTAGCAACATGAGCTCTGTCTGGTCTAATTGAATTTTTAAGGAATATTTGATTTTGGTCTTGCTTATAGATAATGTATTTTGACTTTTTATCTTAAGTTTTCCTCTTTATACTTAGCACACAGATTCAACATATACATAAACACATGGGCATGTATATTTATATCTATATGTGTTTATGTATATTTTTTGCATATATTACACTGTTTTCTTATACTTATTTTTTTGCAACCTTAATTCTGATTGAGATTTCATTTCAGGGCCAATCTCTATTAAATTCTGGAAGGAATGGCATAGTAATTCTTCTTACTGATCTATATCATTTAAGTTTTGAGTAATAAGTGCATAAACAGATGCTTAAGTATTCTAACTTCTTTCAAATTTGAATTTTTCTAGTTCTTGTTTACATTTACTTTCTCATGATTATGTTTTAAGTATGTTTTAAATATTTTTCCCCTCAAAAATTTTTAAAATACCTTTTAGGTTCAGATAGAACCATGAATTAAACTTATGAATACAATGTAAATTAGAATATTTGTCTTTCAAAACCAACTACATAAGAAACAGCTCTTATGTTTAGTGTTTAAAATATAAAATTTCATCTTCCCACTTAGAAAAATCAAAACACTGATTGATTAGTAAAGTCAGTAATCTGTACTTGGGTATGTTCTTCTAGAAAATGTAGATTCTAAAGGGAGAGAAATAATTGATAGCTGCTAGAAATTAAAAATATTTAGTTTAAGTGAAATTTCAGTAAAAATAAATTTTTTGAAAAAACAAAAATGTTTTTCTTTGCTAAAATGTAGCCAACCTAGTAAAAAAATAGACTGTGTTACAAATATAGAACAGTTATAATTGAGTTATAAAAGGCAGGCAATTTTGTTGGTAGTGAAATTGGATGTGTGTTTTAAAGTATGATATGTTTTACAGCTATTCAATCCCAAAAGAAAATTGATTATTACAAGTGGATCTCCTCCCATATTCTTTATAGCTCTAGACACTTTTAACTATTTCTGTAATAGTTTGCTTACAGGATCTGGTGACTGAAAACATTTAAATATCTAAGAGTTGTTTGGCCACACAAGCAAAAAATATTTTCTTAAGACTCAGAGACAGTTGTTAATCACTGCATGCTTGAAAGTAAATCCACAGTGAACTTGTCCCCTACCATCAGACTAAAGAATAGGACCTGGATTCCTGGAAAGAGTTGCTTTCTGTTGCAGTCATCCTGCATGTAATACTATAGGAGCTCTGCAGCAGCCTGAGAAACCTTGATCCTTTCCATCGATGCTTCAAAATTCAGGGGCTCCATCAAGTTTTGCATGGGGCTAAAGCTAGGGCTAGAAAACATGCTATAAGGCTGTACATAATCATTATTTTCTACTCTTTTCTTTTGTTTGTTTTTGTAAGGTAATGGGGTTAAGTGGCTTGCCCAAGATCACACAGCTAGGTAATTATTAAGTATTTGAGGCTGGATTTGAACTCAGGTACTCCTGACTCCAGGGCCAGTGCTCTATCCACTGCACCACCTAGCAGCTCCCTACATAATCATTATTAATCTCTCTGTGACTGCTTCAAATTTCTTTTATATCAAACAACAGTAATCTCAAAGTAGCAATAGATCATGTTTTTAAAAATTCTCTTTGCCAGATTTAATATTTTGTCTTCTTCACAGGTTACAATCCTTCCAGTTCACCTACATTCACATGCGTGCATGCGTACACACACACACACACACACACACACACACACACACACACACACACACACCTTACTCTCCCTTCTTTTTTGGTTCAAGTCCTTTCATCACTGTTTTGTCCTCAAACTTCTACTACAGAGTAAGTAGTTCTGTACTCTTCCTTCATAAACTAATAATTTAATCCCCATTTCCTAATCAACGAATTTTTGAATAACAAATCTAATGTGGCATAGCGAAAGAGCTTAAGGCATGAATTTAGAAGACTTGGATTCAAATCTTAACTCTTGTTTTTGTTCAGTCCTTTTAGTTGTATCCAACTCTTTGTGGCCCAATTAGAAGTTTTCATGGCAAAGATAAAGCTCATTTTATAGTTGAGGAAACTGAAGTAAATGGGATTGAATGACTTGCCCAGGGCAGTACAACTAGAAATTGACTGAAGGCAGATTTGAACTCATGGAGATGAAGCTTCCTGATTCCAGGTCCAGAACTCAATCCATTGTGTCACCTAGCTGCCCCTAATCCTAACTATATCCCTTAATTATTGTGTTCTTGAGTAAATTGCTTCACATCTTATCCCTTGTTTTCTTATAAGAGGATAGACCTAAATAATCCCTAAATTCCCTTCTAGTTTTAATCTACTTTGGAATCTTTGCATAAAATGGTAGTTTCTAAACTAAGTAAACTCTACCTTAGTTTAGTTTCCAATGATTTTTGTTGAAAGGGCAAGAAATGACCTCACAATAATCATTACTAGCATTCCAATCATGAAAACTTTATATTATATTTGAGAACACTTTAAATAATTCTGCAAAATATATTTGAAATCATATTTTTTCAAAAATTCAGCTTAACAAAAAGTGACATTATAAGGCATGATTTATAAAAACGATTCTGAAAGAAGGATGACCCAATGATGATTTACCCTTTGTGTTTCTTTTAAATTGTCTTGTAATTTTAACTTCTTATAGTCATGTATACTGATTGCTAATAAGAACTTTACTGTCTTTTCTTTTGATTTCCACTGGTGTCAGGAGACAGCTCACCTGACTACTTCTATCTTCCAGAGGAAGAGAGAACAGAAATTTTAAGTGGAAAGTGACAATAAATGTGATTTTGAGATCACAGTTTGCAAGTGGATATTTTACCTTTGGTTAATTGTCTTCCTGATTTCCAGAGAAAGTGAGTGTCACTTCAACCTTTTACTGAAAGCATAAAGATGGGTATCCCTCTAATTATATTTAAAAATGAAGAGAGAGTAATCACTGACCTTCTGGAAAGTTAGCATTAATTTAAGGTTTATCATGGCTAATGTTCATTATCTAAATTCAGACTGCAGCACTTAATATTCTCAAGATTTTAACTGGTTATATGTATGATTCACATTTCTAAACTTAAAATATTTACTGCTTTTGCTTTCTGTCATGAAGGCATCTTCAAAGAGAAGAGTACCTATATTACTTTTCCTTGGATAAAAGCAGAGGCAAAAGAGAGGAATTGAACTGAGGCAGAGATAACAGAGTCTGTAATTGTCATAGTTAGAATTTCTAATTCATTTCTGTCTCTGACAGAAATAAGGAATTTTGGAAGATAGATTCTTTGACAATTTTGCTTATGTGTAGTACAATTCTGTCAAATATTTTATTTAGAGTTACTTTGGTTATCTGTGTAAAATTAAAAGATAATAAACATAATTTCCTACAATTTTTTGTTACCATTTTAAGCAAAAAAGTAAAATGGAAAGTGATGAAAAATTTTAAGTATTTGAAGTCAGAGAACTGATCTTAGTTCTTCTATGCAATAGCTATATGTCTATGGAAAAGTCATTTTTCTTCCTTCTTCCACTATTTCCTCACCTGTAAACCAGGGAGTATAATAACCGTGCAAACAATCTTATAGGGCTGTTTAAACTAAAAGGAGACAATAAATAAAATAAATAAAAATCAATTAGACAAGTTTAATACTTGTTGCCTTGTGAGGAGAGCTAAGTTACTTAAGACCCTAAGACTTTTTCCCAATCCAAGGTGAAATAAAACTTCTGTAAACTTTTGGGTTACTTTGGAGAGCATGAAGAACAGAGTCTGAAAAGAATGGTATTGAGAATATGCAGGCTCCACCAAATTAGCTGATGCCTCCATCCACCAGTGACAGGCACTTTAATAGTGACAAATCTGAGAGTTGATGAAATTTTCTCTAAGAGGATTAGACAGTAGCCTGATAGATTGTCCTTCCCACTCAATTTCTTCCTCCTTCCTCTCTCTCTCATCTAGAAAGGTACAAGTATATATTAATTGCCTACTATATGTCCACCAACATATTTGCTGTTATTATCCCTATTTGACATGAGGAAACCAAGACCGACAATGTTAAGTCACTTGCCTAGGATCATACATGGAAGAGAGAAGATTTAAAATTATAAATTCTTTTTTTTTAAACAGCTATTCTTTGATGCTTCAGTTCTAGGTTTCCTTATATAAAGATGAAGTTATTCTTTATCATTTTGTCTTTGAGTACAGAGTGGAAATGAGGAAATGGCAGTGTCTACTTGATTTCTGATCAAATGTTTCTGATCAAATGTCCAGAGAGGTGACCTGGAGCATTTATTATTATTTTATTAGTTACCATTTTAGTAAGATATAATTATCTTATTAATAATGTTAATGAATTTTCAAAAATAGAAGGGGAAAAAACTCATGAATCTGTAGATAAAGAATCCTGGCTTAAAAAACTGAGCTTGTCTGATATCCTCAGCAACTTTGAACATTAAGTGGCTTCTGCGAAAAGTGATAGGGGGAATAAGAGCTGTGCCCAAGAGAAGATAACACCCAAAACAAGATAAGAGAAATCTAGTAGTTTTTGTTCCACCCATTTCTGGAGGGAAAGAGAAGTGGTCCTTCTGACACCCACAAAATGAAACATAAAGCTAAAAAGTGATGAGAAAATTCATAATGAAGTACATATTGAAGTTAGAAAGTTAAAGTTTTGCCTTTGTATATACTAGTTGTGGGACTCTTGGAAAGTCATTGAACTTGTCATCACTTAAGTCAAATTTCTAAGAGTATATAGAGAAAATTTCTACATTGGAAGATCCTTACATCTATGAGATAATAACTCTAGATAGTAAACAAATAAAAGGAAGTATTATATAAATGAAAGTATAATCACATGATACCATCAAGTCTTACTTCTTTTTCTACACAAAGTTCTAGACATAGTCAAAAATATGATATAATCTCAAAAGATATCAGGTAATATTCTTCCTTACCTTTTTAAAAATTGGTTCATTTTATGATGATAATCATATAAAGATCAGATCTTTATTCATTTACCTATAGAAATCAGGTTTCCTTTCTTTTCTTTCTCTCTCTCTCTCTCTCTCTCTCTCTCTCTCTCTCTCTCTCTCTCAAAAATACTGTAATATTTTCATCTGTAAAATGGTCTGATTTACCTCCAAGGTTTCATCTAACTCTAACATTCTGTGATTTACCTGGCTAAATGTACCCACTTTCTTTCTTTCTTTCTTTCTTTCTTCCTTCCTTTCTTTCTTTCTTTCTTTCTTTCTTTCTTTCTTCTTCTTTCTTTCTTTCTTTCTTTCTTTCTTTCTTTCTTTCTTTCTTTCTTTCTTTCTTTCTTTCTTTCTTTCTTTCTTTCTTTCTTCCTTCCTTCCTTTCTTTCTTTCTTCTCATTTTGTACAATTTTTTACATTAATAAAATATTCTTGTTTAAGAGTACATGAAATACCCCCTCCCCCCATAAATATAGACTTGCTTGAGTGATAAAGTAAAGGGGAGAGAGAAAAAAATTAAAATTAAAAAAGAAATTTAAAAAAATAAAACAATAATAGTAATAATTGTAGGTATGGTCAGGTGGCACAATGGACAAAGCACCAGCCCTGGAGAGATGAGCACCCTTAGCCCACATCTAGCCCCATAGACCCAACAATCACCCAGCCGTGTGACATGCAAGCCACTCAATCCCCACTGCCCTGCAAAAACCAAAAAGAAGGAAAAAAAGACCCAAAATAAAATAAAATAGTAATAATAGTAGGGGTGGCTGGGTGGCAGACAGAGCACCGGCCCTTGAGCCAGGAGCACCTGGGTCCAAATCTGGCCTCAGACAACCAGCAATCACCCTGCCATGCGTCTCCAGGCAGGCCACCCAGCCCCATTTGCCCTGCACCCTCCCCCAAATAATAATGATAATAATAAAAAATGTGCTTCAGTCTTTGCTCCAACACCAACAACTCTGTCATGGGTGGATCACATTCTTTATGGTAAGTCTATTACAAAAGTTACTTCCATATTTTTCCAACATTGCCATTGCTGATCCCAACTCTCTCCTTTCTTATTTCTCCACTACCATGTACTATATTTTCTCTCTCCTTTCACTCTGACTCTGTTGTAGGGTAGCTGAGTGACGCAGCACACAGATCCCTGGTCCTGGGGCCAAGAGGCCCTGAGCCTCCATACCACCCCTTAGGCCTAGCATCCACCTGGCCCTATGGTCCTGGACAGGCCATCCAATCCCAGCCCCTTGCAAGAAATAAAAAAGAAAATGTGTTATATCTGACAACTCTCTCCCTATGATCCATCCTCTCCTCCTTTATTCACATCCCCACCCTTGCCCCCTGCTCCCCCTCTCCTTCTTACTCCAGATGTCTATACCGCATTGAGTATATATGCTGTTTCCTCTCCTAGCCACCTCTGATGAGAGCAAAGGTTCCTTCATTCCCCCTTGCCTCTCCCCTTTCATATCATTGCAATAGCTCATTGTAATAAAGAAAAATCTTATTATATGAAATATCTTGGCATATTCTCCCCTCTCCTTTTTCTTTCTCCCATCACATTTCCCTTTTTTTCTATTGACTCCATTTTTACACCATATTTTATCTTCGAATTCAGCTTTCTCCTATGCTTCAACTATAAAAGCTCCCTCTACCTGCTCTATTAACTGAGAAGGTTCATATGAGTATTATCAGTGTCATTTTTCTATGCAGGAATACATGCAGTTCATCATCATTAAGTCCCTCATATTTCCCCCTTCTCCTCCACTCTCTATGCTTCACCTGAGTCCTGTATCTGAAGATCAAACCTTTTTTTTTTTCAGCTCTGTCTGGCCATTCCAACAGGAACATTTGAAATTCCCCTGGTTCATTGAAAGTCCATGTTTTTCCCTGGGAAAGGACATTCAGCCTTGCTGGGTAGTTCATTCTTGGCTGCATTCTAAGCTCTTTTGCCTTCCAGTATATTGTATTCCAAGCCCTACAAGCTTCCAATGTAGTTGCTGCTAAGTCCTGTGTGATCCTGACTGCAGCGCCATGATGTTTGAACTGTGTCCTTCTGGCTGCTTGTAATATTTTCTCTTTGACTTGGGAGTTCTGGAACTTGGTTATAATATTCCTAAAGGTTGGTTTTTTGGGATCTCTTTCTCGGGGGAATTGGATTCTCTCCATTTCTATTTTGCCCTCTGCTTCTAGAATATCAGGGCAGTTTTCCTGTAGTAATTCTTTGAAAATGATGTCGAGGCTCTTTTCCTGATCATGACTTTCAGGTATTCCAATAATTTTTAAATTATCTTTCCTAAGTCTGTTTTCCATATCAGTTGTTTTTTCAGTGAGATATTTCACATTTTCTTCTAATTTTTCTTTTTTTTTTTTGTTTTTGAAGTATTGATTCCTGATTTCTGGTCATCACTTTCCCTGAATTCTATTCTTTGTCTGGAGGATTTGTTCTCCCCAGAGAGTTTTCTTATCACTTTTTCCATCTGGCCAATTTTGCTTTTTAAAGCATTCTTCTCCTCAATAACTTTTTGAACTGTTTTATCCATTTGACCAAGCTATTTTTTAGCATGCTATTTTCTTCAGCATTTTTTTGTATTTCCTTGACTAAGCTGCTGACTTCATTTTCATGTTTTTCCTGCATCTCTCTCATTTCTTTTCCCAGTTTTTCTTCTAACTCCCTCATTTGATTTTCAAAGTCTTTTTTGAGCTCTGTCATAGCCTGAGCCCAATTTCTTTTTTTCTTGAAATCTTTAGATGCAGGAGCTTGTGCTTCCTCATCTTCAGACTGAGTATTTTGATCCTTCTTGGGCTCATTTGCAAAATATTTCTCAATGGTCTTCCTCTTATTTCTCTGCCTGCTCATTTTCCAGCCTGGGCCTGGTTTGGGGGTGCTTTTTGAGCTTTTGGGACCCTCCCACAAGGGTCTCAGTGTGTGAGGCTCTGTCCTCCCTCCTGGTCTGTGAATGACCATAAGCGCCCCCCTCTGACAGGAGGCTGAGGTGGAGGGGGCTCTGCTGTTCTATGGGGGGGGTGGCCTAGATTGCAATTAGGATCTGAATGTCTTCAGAACCCCAGAGTCCTGTTCCAGAGGCAGAGGATAGAGCTCTGCAGTCTCTCTTCACTCCCCTCCCTCAGCTCAATGGGCTTATGTCCTGGAGGCTCCTGCTTACCATCTCTGCCTGCTTCTGTTTCTGGATCTGGGCTGGCAGAAGACCAAGCTGCTGGCTGTGTGCCCTGAGGGCTGGGCTCCATGTGCTTGCTCTGGCAGAGGTCCCCTGCTCTTCCCCCACTTTGTGCCCTGTGCTCCCCGGGGTGTAGCTCAGGAGACTCCCCCACTTCTGTGAGCTGGGGCTCTGGAGCCCTGGGGCTGCCTCCTGGAGGCTGAAGTTCTTTCACTCTGGGGGGGCCACCCCTCTGGCGAGCTGCCCCTCTGACCTGACCCCGGGGAGCAGAGCCTTTCTGCTCTTTTCCAAGTTACCTTGAGTAGAAGAACTGTCTCACTGGGTCCCTCTGTGGGTTCTGTCTCTGGAAAGTTTAGTTAGAGTCCATAGTTTATAAGTTTTATCAGAGAGCGCCTAAGACTGGATCCTTTCTTGTCGCCATTTTGGCTCCACCCCCAAAGATTCCACTTTCTTTCTTTTTTATTTTTTATCTTGCACCTCAGTACATTTTGAAGATCTTATTATATCATTTCAATGTTAATAAATCTTCAATACTTCCCTATTTAGTTTTGAATAAAACTGAAACTACTTAGACTTACACATTTTGACTCCAGCCTACCTTTCTAGACTTAGCTCAAATCTGAGGCCTATGATTTAGGCAAATCAAATGATTTTCTTTCTCTTCTGGACACATCTCATCATTTCTTCTTTTCCATGCCTTTTATTCATGTCATTCTCTGTGACTGGAATTATCTCAACTATATCTCTATCTATTCCTGTGAAAATCTTAGCCATCATTTAAGGCACAGATCAACCACTAACTCCTGTCCAAATTAGAAATCAACTTCCTTCTTGGATCTTTCATAGTATTTTTTAAATTCATTTATATCACTATGATAGATTTGGCACTAAAGTTACTCTTATATGTGATATATCCCTTCCATTAAATTAAAAGCTTTTTTGTGCGTGACAGAAATATGTCTTAGTCATCCCTCTATCTCATGCAGCACCTAAAATTGTGCACTGCAATTAGTAGATACACAATTAGTGTTATTGATTTGAATATCAGCTACTGAACAGCTCTGACATTTAAGAGTTCTATAGAATAATGCTGGAGGAAAGACAATGGTTTACTCATTTTCAGTTCTCCTGAATCACTGTAACAGTAAAATGTGATTTTAAATTCTTTCAAGATTATTCATCTTTGCAAATTTTAGGGCAAAGAACAGAAATAGTTTAATAAAGTCTAGTTGTTCATATGTAAGTACATTATGAGAAAAAAGAAAAATATATGACCTTGAAAGTCAAGGTGTTTTATTTCAGATCGATACATTGTTACATTCCACACTGCCATGCTCTTGTTTTGAATCTCATCCAAGCAAAGTTATAGGACCAACATGATGAAATGTATGCCAAAATTAGAGATAAAGATTTCTTTTAGTTAAACATCCCTTTGTCTGTCACCTACTTGTCCTGTTTACTACACACACACACACACACACACACACACACATATATATAAAGTTCTTGTAAAGAATTTGCTATAACTAAAATGAGCTAATCCTTTATTAGTCTTTTTTTAAGTTGCAAAATATCAAAGGAACCCACTAAATTAGGATATTGTTCATATTTGATTCCTGTGACTAATTTCTTCCATTTGTTAATATCAATATTATTGAAGTATAAGATAACCTCCACATAGCACTATGAATTAAATACTTACCCTAAAATACCACAAGATTAGGATGAGCAGTGATTCAAGAGACTTATAGATTTATTTAGGTTATTTTAACAGAAGGTTGAAGTTAAGTACATAAAATTCCAAGTGTCCACAACAAGATTTGAGAATTAATGGAAATATCACTTAGAATATCAATGCCCTGGGATCACAAAGAAACAGAATTAACATCCCTACAAAAGGTTAAGAAACATAATTCTGAAGAGCACATGATACTATCAAGGTATAAATTATTATTTAAACTGAAGGAATGATTTATCAGATTTTTCTCCTCTACCATATTTGAGCATATGGTGAATAAAAAATTTCCAAGAAACCTATCTCAGAAAGAAGTGTGATAAGTACAGATGATCAGTTACGATGAGAAAGCTCTTTTCCCTGAATGTAAATAGACTATAAGTTCCTTGGAAGGCAGCAACTGATTTTCTTTTTGTTTCTGTACTCCCAGTGACTAACATAGTACCTTATTTGTTTATTTAATAAAATATATTTGAATTATATTATATTAAAAGAATGATCTATGTTTCTTTCAGTGATTTTATGTGAAAGTACTTTTAATTATCTCATTTCTTTCTTGTTTTTTTAGACAACAAATCAAATTGAGTAATTAGCAATGTCAATTTAATTTCTTTTAAGTGTTCTACAAATATGTTGGATTTAGGTTCAGATCTACTAAGTGTATATAAACTTCAAAATGAGGAAACCAACATATATAGGTACCTACTCTGCAATTTACAGTCTTTGGAAAGTCATTTGGGTCACCTATATGTAAAGTGGTTTGCCCATGATTATTCAGCCAGTATTTGTTGGAGGTAGGACTTGAATCCAGATTTTTTTAGTGTCAGAAAAGCCCTTTATTTCACACTGCCTCTTAAACATGATATTGCCTATTAAATATATCCACTTTGAGGGATTTAAAAAATTCATTTACACTAATAAAAATATTCTTCAAATGTCTACTTAAACAAACTTAAGAAGTGTCACAAATAAAGGCCAGATTTTTTTAATGGTCTTATTTATGCCTATTAATTTGTTAGTGTGAGAAGTAAGAGTTTATGACAAGCAGTGTAGTGAATTGAAAGATGGCCTTGGAGGAAAAAAACGAGATCAAATTTTGCCTCTGACACAGGCTATTTATGTGACCTTGGTCAAGTCATTTATTCTCTTTTAGTCTTAGGAAACTTTCTTAGAGTCGAAATTGAAGAGAAATTGCAATTTGTACTGGTAAAACACATTCTTACACAGATTAAATAATAGGTCTGGAACAAAAAAACAGAAAAAAACAAATATGTAGTACTATCACCTTCCCAAAAGACTTTTCCCATTAACATTCTTTTAATAGATCTTCTGGAAATATCTGTTTAAAGTTAGATAAGTTTATATTTTATGAGAATTTTGATAGAACTAATGATTTATTTTTTTTCCTTTTCTTTATTTATTTAAGGCAATGGGGTTAAGTGACTTGCCCAAGGTCACATAGCTAGGCAATTATTAAGAGTCAGAGACTGGATTTGAACTCAGGTCCTCCTGACTCCAGGGCCAATGCTCTATCCACTGTGCTACCTAGCTGCCCCCTGAACTAATGATTTATTAAAGAGGTATTTGAAAGGCAAGATAAACTTATTATATGGCAAATGCAAAGTTATTTGTTTATTTTCATTAATTTCTCTATAGTTTAATGATAAATGTGATTTTGTTGAAAGTTTTTATCCATAGGAGTCTTAGAGATCATCTTGCTCAATAATCTCATCCTATATGTACCCACCAGGTGGCACTATCTGGCAAGGTTTGTAAACTTCACAAGCAAACTGCCTTTGAAATCTTCAGATTCTGTCCCCAAACTCTTTTCTTAATTGTTCCCAGGACCAACTTCGTAATCTTTTTCTTCCTTATCCTCTCTTCTTTTCACAAGATGTTCCATAAGATAATACATCTCACAATCCTGAGCATTTTCATTGACTGTCTCCTATATTTAGACTTTCTCCCTCCTCATCTCCATTTCATGGCTTCCCTGCTTTCCTTTAAGTCCCAAATAAAATCCAATCTTTTCTAGGAAACCTTTTCAGATCACCTTTAATTTTAATGCCTTCCCTTTGTTGACTATCTCCAATTATCTTATGTGTACAATATCTTGTTTGTACATACTTGTTTGCATATTTTTGTACAAACAAGATTTTATATATATACATATATGCATATATACATATAGGTATACACACACACACACACACACACATAAAATTGGGGATAGTCAACATAGGGAAAGCATTAGAATTAAAGGGGATCTAGAAAGAGTTGCCATGATTTTTAACTTAAAGTCCATAGAGTTATATTTTTTTTGGTCTGTTAGAAATAGCACATATCTTTTTTAATATATTTTATTTTTTCCAATGTGAGGAATGTAGGGCCTTTTACTTCCATAGAATGAATGTAAGAGGAGACTGTTAGTTTAAAAAAATATATTTACATTACAAAGACTGAGGTCTACCTGTGACTGTGAGTGAAATATAAAAGAATTGACCCTAACCTGATCAGATTTGAGATTAGATCAGGCCTGCTTCATTTAGTCCTCAGTTCTTTGTCCTTTGCAAGTATGCTTGTTCAATGAAGTTCATACATATTACTATACACTCACCTGTGCTGATTATTATAATGACCAGAGCAGGGAAAACATATTGGAGAATGGTATGGGGTGAGTATGTTGATTAGATTGTAAACCTGACCAATGGCTGGCACAGAGAGGAGGAGAAAGTCTTTCAAACTGCATGTAAGATTAGACATTGTTGCAATTCGGTACCTTTTTCCACTAGTGAAAATGACTCTTTTCTGCAGAAAAGTTATGGAATTAATACATAGCTATTTTAATCACTCTGGACTAAGTATTTATAATTATGAGACATTTATAACATTCAATTACATGCAAAGATCATCAACATCTCTCTCTCTCTCTCTCTCTCTCTCTCTCTCTCTCTCTCTCTCTCTCTCTCTCTCTCTCTCTCTCTCTCTGTAAACTTCCACTTTCCACTTTCTGAAGCAGGACACAGAGAAATGCCACATTGGACTTGAAGATCATGTCCTTTGGGAAAGGAAAGATGCCACCCATGAGCAATGAGGATGTTCTTAGCCACTTCTTAGGGGCTACCCCTGTGATTTATGTATTGGAGAATACCTGGAGCCAGGTACTAAACCACTCCCCAAGCACCACCCTTATTCACATGAAAATACATTGGAGTATGGTCCTCCAGAATGGAAGTCTTTTTCTTCTTTGTATTCCCAGCAAGACTACCACATTTTGCTTTCCCTAAGCTAGACCCACCAACTCTGACCTATGCCATTGGAGCAATATGACCCAGATCCACATAGCTGGATTTATATTGATCTAAGCTTTTCATCTCTGCTCCTATGGGCTCCTTGCCATTTTCTTCTCTCTGCTTCCCTTTAAGTTCTTTCCTGGAGCTATGTTCTTTCTAGGCTTGTAACTAAGTTCTTTCCTGGACCCATGTTAATCTAAGCTTCTCTCTCTCTCTCTCTCTCTCTCTCTCGTTTATGTTTTTGCTAGTCAATGGGGGTTAAATGGCTTGCCCAAGGCCACACAGCTAGGTAATTATTAAGTGTGTCTGAGGCCGGATTTGAACTCAGGTACTCCCGACTCCAGGGCTGGCGCTCTATCCACTGCGCCACCTAGCTGCTCCTTCTTTTTTTAATTTTACAATTTTTGCCCCAATCTTGCTTCCCTCCCCCAGTCCACACAGAAGGCAGTCTGATAGTCTTTACATTGTTCCCATGCTATACATTGATCAAAATTCAATATCTTGAGAGAAAAATCATCTCCTTAAGGAAAAAAAATATAACAGATAACAAACTTATATAATACATAAGATAACTTTTTTAAAAAAATTTAAAGGTAATAGTCTTTGGTCTTTGTTTAAACTCCACAATTCTTTCTTTGGATACAGATGATATTTTTCATCTCAGATACCCTAAAATTGTCCCTGATTATTGAATTGATGAACTGAGCAAGTGCATTAAGGTTGATCATCAACCTCATATTGCTGTTATGGTGTACAATGTTCTTCTGGTTCTACTCATCTTGCTCAGCCTCAGTTCATGCAAGTCTTTCAAGGCTTCCTCTGAATTTCCATCCTTCCTGGTTTCTAATGACCTTCTCTCTTTCAGTGAAACTATTCAGTCTTTGCTCAATTAATTATGCTATCTCTCCAGGTGAAGTTTACTCTGTGAACTGCTTGTGATTTGTAGACCTGTGATCAACTTTTTACACCTCCGTGGTCAGTCATGAGTTCTTCACTAAGAACCTTTAGCTCTTTGAGGTGATATCACCCAAATTCTCTGACATAATTTCCATGACCCTCTTTTCTCTCTCTCTCTTTCCATGGTAGTGAGCAATATGATATAGGCTGTACTTGTCCAATCGATTTCACCATATTTCCATGCTAAACATGTTATGAATGAAGAATTAGAACTAAAGGAAAAAAATCATGAGAAAGAAAGAAAAATATTAAAAAAATTTCAAAAGTGAACATAGGGGCAGCTAGGTGGCACAGTGGATAGAGTGTCAGTCCTGGAGTCAGGAGACTTGAGTTCAAATACGGCTTCAGACACTTAATAATTACCTAGCTGTGTGGCCTTGGGCAAGCCACTTAACCCCACTGCCTTGCAAAAAAAGAAAACCCTAAAAAAAAGTGAACATAGTATGCCTTGGTCTACATTCAGAGTCCATCGTTTTTTGCTCTGGATGTGGATGGCATCTTTCATCACTAGTCTTTTGGAATTGTCCTTTATCACTGAACTGCTAAGAGTTGAGTCCATCATAGTTTATCATTTCACAATGTGGCTGTTAATGTACACAAAGCTCTCCTAGTTCTGCTCACTTCTCTCAGTATCACTTCATACAAGCCATTCCAGAATTTTCTGAAGCACACACATTCATGATTTCTTACAGAACAGTAGTATTCTATCACATTCATATACCATAATTTGTTCAGCCATTCCCCAATTGATGGGCTTTCCCTCAACTTCCAATTCTTTGGCACTAAAAAGAAGAATTGCTATAAATATTTTTTGTACATGTGTGTCTTTCCCCTTTTTTTATGAACTCTTTGGGATATAGATATCAAAATGGTATTGATGGATCAAAGGGAATGAAGAGTTTTATTGCCCTTTGCGCATAATTTCAAATTGCTCTCCAGAATGGTTGGATCGGTTCACAGCTTCACCAGCAATACATTAGTATCCCAGTTTTACCATATCATCTCTGACATTGAATCCTTCCCTTTTTTTGTCATTTTATCCAAGCTGATAGGTGTGAGGTGGTACCTCAGAGTTGTTTTAATTTGCAAATCTTTAATCAATAATGATTAAGACCATTTTTCTTCATATGACTATGGGTAGCTTTAATTTCTTCATCTGAAAAATATCTATTCATATGAAATGGCCCATATCTTCATCTGGAAACCAGACAAAAGCTAACCTTTCCATTCCCCAAGTTCTCCTGTCTTGTTAATTCTAAATCTTGGCTACTGAGAATTCTACTTTTTATAGAAAAGCCTCAGGCTTCTAAATCAAACTCAAAGAACAGAAAGCAAAGTCCTATCGGCTAACTGAAACCCTCTTATGTTATATTTCCTTTAGACTTCTTTTTTTTTTAGGGTTTTTGCAAGGCAAATGGGTTTAAGTGGCTTGTCCAAGGCCACACAGCTGGGTAATGATTAAGTGTCTGAGACCAGATTTGAACCCAGGTACTCCTGACTCCAAGGCCTGTGCTTTATCCACTATGCCACCTAGCAGACCCTGGACTTCTCTTGTTGATTCTGGATTTTTAGTCCCAATCAGTAGCAGCATGCTAGTTTATCATGAGTATTGTATCTATTTCCCAGTTTTAATCTCTGAAGTTCTCATTGTGACCTGGGTAATGGTTATGTGCTCATTAATTGAGGAATAGCCCTGGGGTTTCAGTTTTTCCAGTTTTCAAACTCTAAATCTCTTCTATTCTTCCCAAGTGGGTGAATGGGTGGAGGAATAGAAGGCACCAAGCTAGTTAAGCTTGAGGGCTATGTCATTGTTTGTACTACTTGCTCAACTGCATTCCTGGTGCTTTCACTTATAAATCTAGTAGGTAGGGTATATGTCAACCTTAACCCTACATTTTTCTACATTTAATTCTCACATCTTCCCTTTCAAGTAGGTACTCTTTTGTACATTGTATAAATAAAAAAAAAGAGGATTGGAATAGTTAAGTGTTCCAAGAGTTACACTCTACTAATTGTTGTCAAAGTGTAATAGTAATAATAATAATAATAATTAATAATAATTAATAATAATAATAATAATAATAATAATAATAATTACTATATTCCTAGTCAAAAGTTCATTTTCTTAGCTTTGGTGAGGAATGGAATATGTCCTCCTTAAGACTTGGAAAAGAAGACTTGTTGGGCCCTCCTGATACTTAAACTCATAAAAAAATGTTATCTCCCTCAGGAAAGATAGCATTGTAGAAGGATGATTCTCTTTGAAATAAAAAAAATGAATGGTTCAGGGAAGTTTAAGGTTTTGTCTCCTTTTATTATATATATTCTCTTCCTCTCCCCTTGTTTCTGCATAAATTTTCTGATCTCCCTTAGCTTTATCCCTTTAGCTTGGTGTGGTCTTTACCAGAGAGGCCTCCACCTGTAAGTTAATGGTAAAACTCAGAGAATAAAACTTCATTTCTAAACAAATTTTCTGTCATTTTGATCTGATATTTTTAAGGTTTTCAGTTTTTAGGGTTCACAGTATCATTACTGTAGTTTTTTCTTCCTTCTCAAAGAGTATTGATGACATCAGGAAGGTGATGTCATGACTTACAAGTAAATTTGATTTAAGTGAAGAAGGGCTATGCAAGTCACCAGTCTTGAAGTAGAAGGAATGTTAGAGAAATTTGTTATGCCAAATATTATTTTCTTTGGTGCTTGCTTAACATAACCTGTGGGTGTCTGATTTTCATACCATTATTAGTAAGATAAATAGTTCCAATTATGATCACCTAGAAACTTGGTCCATGAGCTATTCCAGGAAGAAGGGATATTGAGATGTAACTGTCTCAGCTCTTTTGGTATATTAACCCACTGAAATTGTTTCCTATATTCCTCCCTTACCCTTTTCCCAGCATGTGCACCAGACATTGTACTTTATAGAAACCCTGCCTTTACCCTTAATGGAGGCTGCTTTTGTCAGCCCAGTTGTGCTTGCAATGGTCCCTAATTTGTTTTCATTATGTTACTTATTCCCTGACAGTGGTTGAGGCTGCTGCTGCTCATCCCCTCTGGGAATCAGTCACTTCCAAGTGCTTTTACTGCCTTTATTTTTCTCTCTCCCCTTTAGTTTTTGCTAACCAAAGTAATACCTTATTAAATCTTTTTATGGTCTCTAAGTATTTTTGGTTCAAGAGCTATTTTTTTTTGTGAATTCATTCACACATTATCAAATTCAAAACTAGACCAGACCCTGACATTTTTACAATTCATCAGTCTCACTCTTTTTTTTCTTGAACAATCTGAGTCCAGTGGCAAGAGTTAGATGAGGATGCCTAGAGATGCCCAAAATTATTTCAGAGCCAGACTGAAATCCAAGTATAAGCCCAGCATTCATTCCAGTTTTCCATATTGATTTTCATAGATATTTTAGAAACTCACTTCAAAAGAATGAAGGACGTTTTTTATTTCAAAACTTAAATACTTAGGTCAGATGCTGTCATTTCTCTATGGGCAAACATTTTTTAAATTAAATATTTTGAGGGAAAAACAAATGAAACAATAAACTGACTAATCTTTGTTTCAAATAATATTAATAACCAGTTAGTTAACAAGTATTTATTTAGCATTTACTACATGCCAGACCCATGCTAAAAGGAGTTTACAATCTAATAGGCTAGATAACATGCAATAATATTGATGAAATCCTCTAAATATAAAATGAGATAGTATTGATTCAGTATTACTACTGTTTCCAGGGGCAGTGATAAGTTATGTTGTAGAAATACCAATGGGATCAAAGTTAGAATAACTGGATTCTTGGCTTCGTTTTACCTTGAAGCAGCTATATATTTTTTGGCAAGTCATTTCCTCTTTCTTGAAGCATGAGTTCCCACTTTGCATTGTTGTCATTCAGCTGTTTCAGTTATTTCAACTCTTTGTAACCCCTTTAGGAGGTTTCTTGTCAAAGTTACTAGAGTTGTTTGGCATTTCCTTTTCCAGTTTATTTTATATATGGAGAAACTGAGGTAAGTGACTTGGCCAGGGTCACGCAGCTGAAGTATCTGAGGTGAAATTTGAACTAGACTACAGGCCTGGCATGCTATGTAAGTTATCTTTATGGAAGAAGTTCCTCCTTGATGTAAAGGGACTGGTTATACTTTTGAGATCTGGATTTCTTTTTGCTCTCTACATCTCCCTAGATGACCTGGTTAATTTAGCATTTGATGTTCTCCTTTGCTTAGGGTATGTTCACTTGCTTCACTTTGGAAGAACTGAAAACTTAAAAGTTCCAAGAAGTATCTGTAAAATCAGCTGCACAAAACTACATGAATTATGGGAGAGCATGATCTCTACCTTAGAAGCAGAGTCCTACTTTAACAATGAATTAAAAGTCAACCTAATTTTTTTCCTATTAGCTCTAATTCCTCTTTTATAACTTGACCAATATGGAATTATGTCAAACCCAATTATACATGTACAACTTTTACCAGATTACTTGCTGTCATGGAAGGGGGAAGGGAAGGGAGAATGTTAGAAAAACTTGCAAATGGATGAATGTTGACAACTACCTCTGCATGTATTTGGAAAAATTAAATAAAATTTCTGTAAGGAGTAAAAAAAAAGGCAACTAATGAGCAAAAAACAGAAAAAAATAGACCAAAGAAAGTTAATATAATGAAAAGAAGGTTAAAAAAATACTCAGAAAAACATAACAAAGTTAGAGCTTCAAGATCCAAAACCTCAAGAAAAATATGAATTGGGGGTGGCTAGGTGGCACGGTGGATAAAGCACCGGCCCTGGAGTCAGGAGTACCTGTGTTCAAATCTGGGCTCAAACACTTAACACTTAATAATTATCTAGCTGTGTGGCCTTGGGCAAGCCATTTAACCCCATTTGCCTTGCAAAAAAACTAAAAAAAAATATGAATTGGTCTCAGACCATGGAAGAGCTCAGAAAGAATTCTGAAAATCAATTAAAAGAGGCAGAGGAAAAATGGAAAGGGAAATGAGAATGACACAAGAAAATCATGAAAAAGAGTCAACAACTTGCTATAGGAGATGAAAAAATACTGAAGAATATAGCATCTTTAAAAACAGACTAGGTTAAATGGTAAAAGAATTACAAGAAGTCAATGAGTAGAAGAATGCCTTAAAAAACAGAATTGACCAAATGGTAAAAGTAGAACAAAAGTTCATTGAATTAAAAAAAAACCCAACTCCTTAAAAAGTAGAATTGACCAAGTGAAAAAGGAGGTACAAAAGCTCACTGAAGAAAAGAATTTCTTAGAAGTTAAGATGAGCAAACGGAAGCAAATGACTTTATGAGAAATCAAGAAATAATAAAACAAAATCAAAAGAATAAAAAAGCAGAAGACAATATGACATTTCTCAATGGAAAAACAACTAATCTAGAAAATAGATACAGAAGAGATAAATTAAAAATTATTGGACTATCTGAAAGTCACGATTAAAAAAGAGCCTAAACATCATCTTTCAAGAAATTATTAAGAAAAGCTGCTCAGATTTTCTAGAACCAGAAGGTGAAATAGAAATGGAAAGAATCCACCAATCAACTCCTGAAAGAGATCTCAAAATGAAATTTTCTAGGAATATTATAGTCAAATTCCAGTACTCCCAGGCCAAAGAGAAAGTATTGCAAGCAGACAGAAAGAAACAGTTCAAGTATTGTGGAGCCATAGTAAGGATAACATAAGATTTTGTAGCTTCTTCTATTTTGGGGGGGGTGTTGCAAGGCAAATGGGTTAAGTAATTTGCTTAAGGTCACACAGCTAAGTATTAAGTATATTAAGTATCTGAGGCTGGATTGATTCCTTCTGACTTCAAGGTCAGTATTTCATCCACTGCGCCACTTAGCTGTCCTGGTTTAGCAGGTTCTACATTAAAGAAAGGATCAGAAGACTTGAAATGTGATAATCTGGAAGGAAAAAGAGCTTGGATTACAGCCAAGAATCATCTTCAATGGAATAAGGGAATTTCAAATTTTCCTGACCAAAGCTGAATAGAAAATTTGATCTTCATATTCAAGACTCAAGAGAAACATAGAAATGTAAATAGGAAAGGGAAATCATAAGAGACTTAATGAGACAGTAAATTTCTACATGGGAAAATGCTACTAGTAACTCATAAGAACTTTCTCCTTATTGGGGCAGGTAGAAGGAATATATAATATAAATGCATATGTATATGCATATGTACATGTATGTGTATGTGTGTATATATAAAGAACTGGCTCAAATTTCTAAAAATAAGAGCCATTCCACAACTGACAAATGACCAAAAGATATGAATAGGTTTCAGATGAAGTAAACAAAGCTACCTATAACTATATGAAAAAATGCTCAAACTCACTTTTTGATTAGAGAAGTGCAAATTCATATAATTCTGAGGTACTGCCTTATATCTTTCAGATTGGCTAATAGAAAAGACAAATGACAAATACTGTAGGGCATGTGAGAAAAAATGAGATATTAATGATATGTTAGTGGTGTTATGAACTGAAATAACCATTGAGCAATTTGGAACTATGACTGAAGGGCTATAAAACCATGCATACCATTTGACCTAGCAATATCACTACCAAATATGTATCCCAAAAGAGATTTTAAAAAAGAAAAAAGGAAAAGGACCTCTTTTGAATAAAAATATAACAACTATTTTATATTGACAGAGACCTGGAAATTGTTGGAATTCCCATCAATTTGGTAATGGCTAAATAAATTGTAGATGTGATTATGAGGGAATTCTAATACACTATAAGAAATTAGGAGTAGGATGCTCTCAGAAAAACCTGGGAAAGATTTGCAAGAGCAAAGTGAAATGTATTATGTACAAATTAACAGCAATATTGTAAGATAAGCAACTGTGGATGATTTATTCTCAGCAATATAATGACCCAAAACAACTCTGAAGGACTTATGAAGAAAAATGCTTTCTATCTCCAGAGAAAGGACTAATGGCTCCTGAATACAAATTATAGCATACTTTACCTTTTCCTTTATTTTCTTGAGCTTTTCTTTTTTGGGGGGGGTGGGGTGGTCTATATTTTCTTTCAAAATCTATTATGGAAATGTTTTGCATGACTACACATGCATATCGTATATCAAATGACTTGCCTTCTCAATGTGGGGTATGGAGGAAAGGGAGTGAGGGAGAAAATCTGGAATTCAGTGTGTTAAAAATTAATGTTAAAAATTATTTTTATATGTAACTGGGAAAATAATATAATAAAGAAAAGAAAAACAACTTGCTTGAGCAAGTTTGCTTAGAAGACTAGGAAGGTCCCTTCTTGGACACTCTCTGCCTTTCTGAGGAAGAGAATAAATGTATAACTAACCAGACTATGAGGATTATTTAATCCAATACGTCCATTTAGCAGATAAGGAAATGGAAGCCAAGTTGGAAAGCACAGCTGGAATTCAGACCCAAGTTGAAATCTGTTAACATCACACTAAAACAAAATAAAGACTAGTTTATCTTTCTCATTTCTTTCCATTTCTTTTTGACTAATGACATATATTTTCTTTTAAATGTTAATATTAATTATCTTTTCTTGACAACTTGATTATTTCTTAATTATGTAGTTAATGTGTTTTATGACCTCATTTTGGATTTTCTTTTCAAAGAATAGTTTGTCTATTCCTTCTCCAGCTCCATTTACAGATGATGAGACTGAAGAAAGTAGTGATAAATGACTTGACCAGGGTCACACAGCCAAATAAGTGTCTAATGCCAATTTTTGACTCAGGTTATCCTAACTCTAGAAATTGAACTCTACTGCACCACCTTGCTACCCCTCAATATTCTAGAAAAAAGTGAAATTAATATTCAGGCTATAGCTATAGTTCCCATATTTTTAATTAGCTTTACTCTAGATATTCTACTCATGTCATATTGGAATTTAGAAATGAAGTTCAGAATATGTGAATGGTTTCTGAGGGAAGTCCTTAGAGACTTCTATAGTGCCCCAGCTAGGTAGTGTAGTGTAGTGATAGAGCGCTGGGCCTGGATTCAGGAAGACTCATATTTAGGAGTTCAAATCTTACTTCAGAGGATAGAACCTGGAGAGAAGCCAAGAATTTCCCTAAGTTCTCCCAGGCCTCCCTCAGGAAAAATGCTAATTAGCCTCTAAATAGATTCTGGAGTGACAGAATCCACAAAAGGGCAGAGTGGAACATTTTTCTAGTTTTAAAATATCTGAAAAGGACTTCAGAAAAAAGTTACTCTTACTAGGTGGAGGAGGAGCATGACTCAATGCAGGGAGCCAAGATCAATATGGTCTAGGTTCAGAGGTCAACCTGAGGCTCTTGTTCACAGCAGATATCTGCTGTGGAAGCTCCTTATCTCAGCAGGTCAAGGAATAGTCATTCCCCAATTGAAGAGCTATTCCTCAATTTCCAATACTTTGTCACTCCAAAAAAGAATTGTTATAAATATTTTTGTACATGTGGGTCATTTCCCCTTTTTTTGTATGATCTCTTAAGGATAAAGACTTGGTCATGGTATTGCTGATTCAACAGTATATTCAGTTTGATTACCATTTACTCCAAAATTGTTTGATCAGCTCACAATTCTACCAACAATGCATTAAAGTACCAGTTTCTCAATATCCCCCTCCAATATTTATAATTTTCCTTTTCTGTCATAAAAGCCAATTTGATAGGTATGAGGTAGAACCTCAAAGTTGTTTTCATTTGTTTTTCTCTAATCAATCATGATTTAGAACATTTTTATATGACTATAGATAATTTAAATTTCTTCATCTGCAAACTGCCTGTTCATATCTTTTGACCATTTATCAATTGGGGAATGACTTATATTTTAATAAATTTGACTCAGATTTTTGTATATCATAGAATTGAAGGCTCAATCAGAAAAATTGATTGCAAAAATTGTTTTCCATTTTTCTGCTTTTCTTCTAGCCTCATTTGCATTGACTTTGTGCAGACCCTTTTAAATGTAATATAACTCAGTTTATCCATTTTGATTTTCATATTTTTCTCTCTCTCTAGTCATAAATTCTTCTCCTCTCCAAAATCTGACAGGTAAAATATTTCTTGGCTTTTGGTGTTTGTTTTTTTAGTTTTTGCAAGGCAATGGGCTAAGTGACTTGCCCAAGGTCACACAGTTATGTAATTAGTAAGTTTCTTAGACCTTTGAACTCAGGACCTCCTGACTCCAGGGCCAGTGTTCTATTCACTAAGTCATCTCACTGCCCTCCACCTAATTGGCTTTTGATATCACCCTTTATGTCTACATCACTATAGATCTTGATGTTATCTTGGTATACAGAGTGAGATGTTGGTCTATACCTATATTCTGTCCTACTATTTTTGGTCCAGCAGTTTTTTCAAATAATAATTTCTTTATTCAAAAGCTAGAGTATTTGAGTTTAATCAAACAGTAAATTACAATAGCCATTTACTATTGTGCCTTGCCTATTTCTTAGTATCAAATAGTTTTGATGACTGCTGCTTTGTAATAGTGTTTTTGATCTGGTATGGCTAGGGAACCTTTGCATTTTTTTTCATAAATTCCCTTGATATTCTTGATCTTTTGTTCTTCCAGATGAATTTTGTTATGATTTTTTTAACTGTGCAGAATAATTTGTTGGTAGTTTGATTGGAATGACATGAAATAACTAAACAAATTTAGGTAAGATTGTCAGTTTTATTATGTTAACTCAGTCTACCCATAATCAATTGAAATTTTTGCGGTTGTTAAGAGTTGTCTTTAATTGAACAAAAAATGTCATTGTGTTCATATAGTTACTGAGTTTGTCTTGGCAGGTTGACTCCCACATATTTTATATTATCTATAGTCATTTTTAAATGGAAGTTTTCTATCTCTTGCTGCTGAGCTTTGTTGGTAGAAATGTCAGTGATTTATGTGAGTTTATTTTATATTCTGCAGCTTTGCTAAAATTGTCAATTATTTCAAGTAGCATTTAGTTGATTTTCTAGAATTATTTGATCATAATAACATATCACCTTCAAAGAGTGATAGTTTTCTTTCCTCATTGCCTATTGAAATTCCTTTGATTTCTTTTTCTTCTCTTATTGATGAAATTTACATTTCTAGTACAATATTGAATAATAGTTGTGAAAATGGGCATCCTTGTTTCACCCCTGATTTTATCAAGAAAATTTCTTGCTTATTCCCATTACAATTAATACCTGCCCATTTTTAAAATAGATATTACTTATGATTTTAAGGAAAACTCAATTTATTCCTATGGTCTTGAGTGCTGTTTTTCTTTCTTTGTTTTTAACAAGGCAAAGGGGTTAAGTGACTTGTCCAATGTCACACAGCTAATAAGTATCAAGGGTGTGAGTCCAGGTCTTCCTGACACCAGTATTGATGCTCTGTACTATCCAGCTGCCCCCTCTCTCAAGTGTTTTAATAGGAAAGGGTGCTATGTTTTGGAAAAAGCTTTTTCTTCAACTCTTAAGAGAATCATATTATTTACATTGCTTTTGTTATTGTTATAGTCAATTATGGTAGATTATTTTCCTAATATTGAATCAGCCCTGAATTCCTGGCACAATCACACCTGGCTATAGTGTATTATGCTGGTGATAATTCCTATTATCTCTTTGTTAATATTTTATTTAAAATTTTCCCTCATTATTCATTAGAGAAATTAATCTTTAATTTTCTTTCTCTGTTTTGAGTCTTCCTATTTAGATATAAGCACCATATTTATACCATAAAAGGAATTTGTTAGGACTCCACCCATTTTTTCCAATAGTTTATATAGTATTGAAATTAATTGTTTTTTAAATATTTGGTAAAATTCATTTGTCAACATTCTTTTTCGTTTTTTGCAAGACAATGGAGTTAAGTGGCTTGCCCAAGGCCATACAGCTAGGTAATTATTAAATGTCTGAGGTCATATTTGAACTCAGGTACTCCTGACTCCAGGGTCAGTGCTCTATTCACTGTACCACCTAGCAGCCCCCAACATTCATTCTTTAAAGATATTGTGTTCAAAATTTTTCTTTCTCTTTCTCTTTCCTTTTCCTTCCCCCCAAAGGATAGCAATTTGATATAGGTTTTACATATGCAATGATGTTAAATATATTTAAGTATTAGCAATTTTGTGACAGAAGTAACAGAACAAAAGGGAATAACTATAAAAATAAAAAAAAAGAGAGAAAATAGCATACTTCAATCTGCATTCAGATCCCATAATTCTTTTTTTTTTTTGGTACGAATAGCATTTTACATCATGTTTCTTTCAAAATTGTCTTGGATATTTGTATTTCTGAAAAGAGCTAAGTCTATCATAGGTGATCATCACATGATGTTGCTATTCCTAGGTATAGTGTTCTCTCGGATCTGCTCACTTCACTCAGCATCAGTTCATGTAAGTCTTTCCAGGTTTTTCTGAAATTTGCCTGCTCATAATTTCTTATTATACAATATTCCATTACATTCATATACCACAATTTATTCAAGCTATTCCCTGAACTGATGGGCATTCCCTCACAGTCTTTTTCTTTGCCACTACAAACAGAACTGCTATAAATATTTTTGTACATTTATACATTTAATGATCTCTTTGGGATACAAACCCACCAGTGTGTTGCTGGATCAAAGGGTATGCACAGTTTGATTGTTCTTTGGGCATAAGGAACAGGTTCTCTTACCACCCATTTCCTTATTTTCAAGTCATACAAGGATGTGAATCATTGTATCATAGAGCTAGAGTTGGAAGGCACCTCAAAAACCTCCTAGACCTAGTCCCTTGTCTGAACTCCCTATGCCATTAATCAGCACAATATTGCAAGTTAGGGAACTGTAACAAATTGTCATTTGGCAAATGTTGCACCCTGGATACTTGGAAAGTGATGTTGAAACAAAGAGAGCTTAGAGAATTGAATTTTTTTGCTTCCTCATGGGACTTGCTTCCTCTTCTTAGTGCCAGCATTGGCTGGCTAAAGGTGAGGAGAAATACCTTGGAGTGCTAAATCTAACACATGCTGGGTTCAGCATCTCCTTTTTTCTTTTTCTTTTTAGCTTTGAAATTTCTTTTTTTCTCTCTCCAGCTTGTCTCTAATTCATTCACTTTCTCCAGAATCATTTTTTTCTCGAGCATCTTGTGACATTTCACACTGTTAAGTCTTGTGGATGGACAGAATAGCTCACAGCAACTGATGACTAAACTGTTGCAGAGGAGCAGGAAATACTGGATACAGAGTGGAAATCCAGAGTCTGCCAACTCCCCTTTGATTTGCAGGGATAAGTTTTTATGAGTAAGATTGACTTGGAGAACCTTCTTCCCCCTCCTCTAGGAGCAAAGATCCATTTCCCACACTCCTACTCCTCACCTACTCCCTGCCTTCACCAGTCCTTCTTATGAAGAATGGAATAAAAAGGATATCAGTTGTACTGTTCCTTCTTTACACTCCCCCTCCAGTTTCTGAGATTTAGAACATTTCTCCCCTCCCACCACCACTCCCTACTGAGAGTCCCTTTAGAAATGTTAACTCTTTAAGTGGCATTGTTTTCAGATTTTTTTTTTGTTATGTATGGACCCTATATTAAAAGCCCAGTTGCTCTCTGAATCTGTGCCAATTCTGCTCAATTGAATGTAAGAAGACTGAGAATGAAGGGAGCAAACTCTAAGGGAGTAAATTTAAATTTGTAAGGATTTGTAAATTCAAGTCAGAACTGCTAAAGCAAACTGTCTAGGAGTTCAAGAGCCACATATTTAACTGAGATGAGAGTGCATTAGAGGGAGAAAGTGAGAGAACAGTCTTCAAGACTAGATTTCTTTTAAGGTTTGAATCATTTAAAAACAAAAAAAGAAAGAATTCCAGCAAAGTTTAAGCAAGGGAGTGGAAAGCTTTTTTTATTTTGAGAAAAGAACAATGGTGCAGCCAAAGCTGGACTGGAAAATAAAGTGCTGCTTCCAGGAGTAGAAAAATGCTTTTCCTAGAATACTGATCTAAACAAGTTACACATATGTCCTCTGCCTTCCCCATCCTGAGTCTTACTCAGTATAGAATAGTAGCTCCCTAGTACCTCTAAGATAAAATATAAAAACCTTTGTTTGGGCATTTAAATTTCTTCAGAACCCTACCCCATCTTGCCTTTTCAGTCCTTGATACAATACCCCTCTCCATGCTTTCTACGGTAGAATCATATTACCCCTCTTCCACACCTGGAATTCACTCCCTTTACATCACCTCCTACTTTGTTTTCCTTTTATATCTGTTGTTGTTTAGTTGTGTCTAACTTTGTGCTACAATTTGTTTCCTCTGCTAAAATAGTGGAATGGTTTTCCATTTTCTTCTCCAGTTTATTTTATAGATGAGGAAACTAAGGTAAACAAGGTATAAAGTCTTGCTCATGGCAATACAGCTAGTATGTGTCTAAGAATAGATTTAAACTTAGGAAGATGAGACCTCCTGACTTCAGATCCTAGCACTCTATCCATTGGGTCACCATCATTGGTATGAGATTCTTTATTGATTGAGATGAAGGCTCTCACCAACTTTATTTTGCCCCTTATGCAGGGCAGGATCTTCATCTTCTCCCATCAAGATAGAGTGGGACTGAATTACAACTATTTCTATGGAATCTTCCTACTGTGGACTGAGGATCTATAATTCAATTCCTTGCAAAATTCTAAAGTAATTTATTAAAGGTATAGTTTGAGAATATTTATGAAAAAAGTGGTTTTCCTGAAGGCACCATTGATGCGGGGAGTTAGGGGAAATGAATTGGTAACAAATTTTGCAATTTTTTACACTATTAAATTCTGTCTGAGGAGACAGACAGAAGATATATTTGTCTAGTTAGAAAAATATTATGTTTCTGTGATGTAAATTGACTCTTGTTCCATTGTTAAATATGAATTTGTCAGGATTGGAGTGACCTTAGCTTGTTCCCCTTCTTCTAGCTTCCAGTTTTCAGTCTACCTGAACTTGGCCATTGGTGGGTCAAGCTTGACCTAGAGTGACTGGAAATGAGGTGTGGATTTACAGGTCACACATCTTGGGACAGGAAAAACAAATAGCTAGCTGGCCTATGGGAGAATACCTGGAACCAGGTGTTAGACCAGTACCCAAGCACCAGCCTTATCCAACCCACTGTAGAAGTACATTTAAGTTGTCCAGAAGAAAAGTGCCCTTTCTTTTTCTCTTCCTCTTCATCATACCTTCGCTTTGTGAGGATGACTCTCTCATTCTCTCTCTCTCTCTCTCTCTCTCTCTCTCTCTCTCTCTCTCTCTCTCTCTCTCTCCCTCTGTTAGGCCATAAGCTCCTGGCCTAGGCCTGCTGAAGAACCATGGACCTCTTTGCCATGTGGTCTGATTAAGCCAGTCCTTATGGCTATCTAGCCTTTCCCCTCTTAGCCAGGTCTCCTGGCTATTTTTCTTTTCACTTTCTCTCTCTTTCTCTCTCACTCAAATCACATCTAGCTTTTTATTATTCTGCCCTCAAACAGCTTATAAATTGCTTGCTGCTTTTCCAGGAGGAGAAAAGATTTGAATCTATAAAGTTTGCAAGCTTGAGTGGTTTTAAATCCTGAGTGGTTTTAAAATCCCAGGGCTGTATGTGAATTCTTTCACCTTTCAAGGTCTCCCAATCTTAAATTGGTGACACCAACAATCCCTGGCAACACTATGACTTAATCCAGCATAGAAGAACAAAAGGACTATATATATATATATACTAAACAAAATTAAAATTTCAGCTCTTTGAAATCAACCTGATCAAAAAGATGAGGAAGGAAAATAAAATTATCAAAATTAAGAATAAACAAGAAGAAATTACAACAAACAGAAGAAATAAAAGATATTATCAAACACCTAAAAATAATTACATTCTACAAAAGCTGAATAGGGAAATATATACTTAGAAATGAAGTTTATACAAGAAGGGATTTTTTTAAATTTAAATTTTAACAATAAATGGAAAATTATGTAAAACTTTAAATACTAAAATTACCAGCTTTGAAATTAAGATCTTAATTCAATCTTAGAAAATTGAAGATCACTACCCATAAAGAAACTACTGAAGGGGAGGGGAATATCTAAATCCTGATCCACACAGATGTGCAGATGTATTCTATAAGATGTTTAAAGGAAAGGTAATTTCTATGCCCCACACTATATAACTATAGCTTAATAACACTAATGCATATTAATTTTAAAATTAATTTAAATTCTACCATGGATACATAAACATATATATATATATATATAAATTTACCTGTGTATGTAATATGCAACTAAATATCTCATTATTCACTGCACTGTGAACAAGTTAGAGGTATAATAATGATTCAATGATCATTAAATATTAGAAAAATATTTAAAGATAATAAATATTAAATATTTTATTAAAAATGAAAATATCTAATACCATATGATTATATTGATAGAACCAGAAAAATTCTTTAATCTAGGATCAAAATTTATGCAAAAACTAAAAATCATAAGTCTAAAAGATTATTTTAATATACTAAGAATAAATATGCATATATGATATTTATATGTCTATATCTTACCTAATAAAAACCAGGGCAAAGCAAAAATTTTCCCTTGATTCATTATTATTTAACATAAGTTTTAGAATAGTAGCAATTGCAAAAATATGTATATATATGTACATATGTAGAAATATATATATATATGTTTATATGTGTATGTATGTTTAGAACCTGAAAGATAAAGGACCAAATAGGAGACAAAATTATCTTTATTTTTTTATTTTATTTTATTTATTATTTATTTTATTTTATTTTTAGGTTTTTGCGAGGCAAATGGGGTTAAGTGGCTTGCCCAAGGCAGCTAGGTAATGATTAAGTGTCTGAGACCAGATTTGAACCCAGGTACTCCTGACTCCAAGGCCGGTGCTTTATCCACTATGCCACCTAGCCGCCCCCAAATTATCTTTATTAATTGATAAGATAGTTTACTTAGAAAACCCCAGAGAAATAGAAAAGAAATTAATTGAAACAATTAATCTTGTTAAAAAAAAGTTGCAGACTACACTGCCCCACCCACCCAAATCCAATAGCTAATCTATGTGGTAATAATAAGACTTAGAATCAGATGACAGAAATAGAAACTTCATAAAAATGACCATAATGTGCATCAAGTATATAGGAATCAACTTATCAATGCACACTCAAAACTCAGAAAAGCACAATGCAAATCACTCTTTAAAAATTTATAAATAATCAGAAAAATATTTAATGTCAATATAATGAAAATGATAATTTGCCAAAATCAGTTTAGTGGTTTAATACTTTTCCAATCAACTTAACAAAAGGGTACCTAAATCAAATAGCAAGATTCATTTAGAGGAAAAGGGAATTTAAAATGTAAAGGGAAATAATTAACTATTTCAGTGTAATATCTTTCTTTGTAATTCAGTATATTTTATTTTATGTCTTTAAAAGTATTTTTCTGAAAAGCTTCTAAGCTTCACTAGACTACCAAAGGGGCCCATGACACACAACAAGTTAAAAATCCCTTGTCAATAATTACATATAGTAGAAGGCCAACTCTAATGTTGTGATTCTATTCCAATAGGAATATACTAGAACAGGATTTGATATCTAGCATTTTTTTACAGTAAAATGATTTAGATATAAATATTACATTTATTCAAATTAAGTCTGCTCTGTACAGGAGGGCTGAATAAGCAATGATTTCTAAACAACAATATTTTTGACAGCTCTTAAATAGAAACAACGTAAGTTTTTTTTTCCTTTATGTTTTTCTCCTATTCCCATAAAAACAAGGTTAGAATGACATATCGAATGGCCTTTCTGGTGAGCTCAGATCTGAAGAGTATCAGTTTAAGAGTTAGGAGTTCTAAGTATGATTTTACTCCAATGATCTTCCCAAGATAAACTAAAGTTTTTAATTTGGGGTTCATTAATTAAAAATATGTTGATAACCACATTCCAATATAATAACTAAGGATGTTAGCACTTGCATAAAACTTGACAGTTTGCAAAGAATTTCCCAGATGAGGAAACTGAGTCAGGTAGCTTAAGTATTTGGCCAGGGTCTCAGAAGTTATAAGCATCAAAGAATTTATAATTTACTAGCCTTGAAGGTCCCAACAGACATGGAAGACATAATCTTTTTCTAATTCCTATTTGTTATAATATTCAGCTGATTCTAGGCCAAAATTATAAAACTGGCTAGGTTTGACTTTAAGATACTCAGTAAACTATTTTTCTTGGTTATGTCCTCTACCCTTTCCTCCAAAAAATATGCAGTAAACAACTCCCCCAAATCTCCTTCTTTCCCCACCCTAATTGTGTATTTGAGTCCTCTACAGGCAAAGGGTTTGATGGGAAAGTTTTCATAGTTGGAAGCTTGAAGGAACACTAGAGGAAAAAAAAGGTTGGATATGGTACTTTTGAGCTTCTCACAGAAACTGATGCATAAATGTATGAAGGAAGTTCATACTATCTCTGTGAGCTTCAGTTGAGTCATCTGCAAGAAAAAGCTGACCTAGATGACTTCTAAAATTTCTTATAGCTTCAAAATTCTACAGTTTCATAATTTTCTATCTCTTAGTAACCTGAGTTTCAAAACCCATTGTCACTGTACTCTCTCTTGATTAGTGAAGATCAATATTTCACATTGTATGAGATGAAGTAGAGTTAGTAAGAGTAAGAAAAAGTTCGTCTCTTCAGTTTCTTCATAAAACCAGCTCTTGGTTTTATTTATTAGTTCAAAGGTTTTCTTGCTTTTGATTTTATTAATTTCTCTTTTAATTTTTAGAATTTCCAATTTGGTATTGAATTGAGGGTTTTTAATTTGTTCTTTCTCTAATTTTTTAGTTGCATATTTAATTCATTGATTTCCTCTTTCTCTAATTTATTCATATAAGCATTTAAAGATATAATATATCCCTGACAGTCTCCTTGAGTGTATCCCATGGGTTTTGGTATGTTGTTTCATTATTGTCATTATCTAGGATAAAATAATTACTACTTTATATAATTTGTTGTTTAATCCACTCATTCTTTAAAATGAGATCATTCAGTTTCCAATTAATTCTGGGTCTATATCTCCCTGGCCCAATATTGTATATGTATTTGTTGCATTATGATCTGAGAAAGATGTATTCACTATTTCTGCCTTTCTGTAGTTCATCATTAGGTTTTTATGCCCTAGTACATAGTCAATTTTTGTGACGTGCCATGTACTACAGAAAAGAAAGTATAGTCTTTTCTATCCCCATTCAGTTCCCTCCATAGGTCTATCATGTCTAGGTTTTCTAACAATCTATTTACCTCCTTAACTTCCTTCTTGTTTAATTTTATAGCTAGATTTATCTAAATCTGAGAGCAGGAGGTTGAGGTCTCCCACTAGTAGAGTTTTGCTGTCTATGTCTTCTTATAAAATCCTTCAAATTCTCCTCTAAGAATGTGGATGCTATACCATTTGGTGCATACATATTTAGTATTGAAATTATTTTATTTTCTATGGTACCTTTTAGGAGGATATTTTCTTCCTTATCTCTTTTAATAATATCTATTTTTGCAGCTTCTTTGTTTGAGATAAGGCTTGCTACTCCTGCTTTTTTCACTTTAGCTGAAGCAAAATATATTTTGCTCCAACCTTTTACCTTTACTCTATATGTATCTCCTGAGTATCACATATAGCTTTCACTCCTGCTTTTGGTATCACTGTAGCTTTTGGCATCATGTGGCTTTTGGGAAAGAGTGCATGAATTTACATCAATCTTCCCTGGTCTGTAGTATATATTGAATTTGTAGATGATTAGGACAGATGAGTTTCTTTCAAGCAGCACATTGTAGTATTCTGGTTTTTAATCCACTTTGCTATTCACTTACGTTTTAAGGGAGAGTACATCCCATTCACATTCAAAGTTATAATTACTAACTCTTTATTGCCCTCCATGTCATTTTCCCTGTTTGTATTTCCCTTCTCTTTCCCTTTATCCATATTCCCCAGCGTTTTGTTTCTGAATATCACCACCTTCAGTGTGTTTGCCCTCCTATATGCAACTCCTCTCCCCTTGTTTCCCCCTTTCCCTTTGCCCCTTCTTCCTTTCCTTCCTTCTGTTGATTCCCCCTTTCCTCCCCCTCCCCTCCCCCCTTTTAACACTTTAAAGGTAAGACAAGTTTCTTAACTTTATTGAGTGTGTGTATGTTAACTTTAAGTCAATCTGATGAGAATAAGATTCATGCAGTTCTCACCTCCTCCCTTCTTCCTCTCTGTTGCAACAAGTCTATTGTATCTCTTAATGTAATGAGATTTACCCCATTCAGTCTCCTCTGTCCTTCCATCTCTTTACTATCCTCCTTTTTAAGGAGGTATTGTTTTTAAATCATTCTATCTGAGTCACAGAAAGGTCTTAAATGTGCATCACTTCTGGTTATTCTCTCTACTAGACTTACAATTATTGAGGGTTATTAGAGTCTTTCTCCCAGGTAAGGATAGTTCCAGTTTCATCTTATGGGATTAACAGTTTTTCAAATAAGTCATGCATATCCATCTCTTCTGGCTAATTAAATTCTCTCTAATAGAGTTACAAGTCTCGAGAGTTGTTAAAGTCTTTCTTCCAGGCAGGGATAGTGCCAGTTTCATCTTATTTGATAACAGTTTTTCCCCCTCCACCCCCTTTTTTAAATTTTACCTTTTCATGTACCTCTTGAGTCTCCTGTTTGTAGTACAAATTTTCTATCAAGCTCTGGTCTTTTCATCAGGAAAAATTGGAAGTTTCCTATTTCATTAAATATCCATCTTTTGCCCTGGAAGAGAAGGCTCAGCTTTGCTGGATAGTGAATTCTTGGCGGCATTCCAAGCTCCCTTGCTTTTGGGAATACTGCATTCCAGGCCCTTCAATCCCTTAATGTTGATGCTGCCAGTTTCTTCAAGTCTCCTTCAACAGCTTCAGTGACTTTGTATACTTCTGACTTCCAGTTTTGAGAGCAAAGATAAATGATGCCAAAACCTTCTTCAGATTCATGCTAAAGGGAAAATAAGATTCTTGGAAGAAGTTGGCATAAAAAGACTTAGCAATCTCTACCATGTCTCTATTTCCACTTGCTATTCTAAAGAGTTTGAGAAGTTGTCCTAGGGAAACTCACAGCTGAGTTACACTGCTCCTAAAGGCTTTAACTTTGTAATTCCTGGTACATATTCTCATTTGTATGCTGTCTTTGATTTCCATTTTTCTTTCAATTTGGATAAATAGGTTTCTTTGTTGCTTAACATATATGTTCTTTGTTAAATTGGTATTTGGTGGGAAGGGAGTCAAGCCTTGGCCATAAACCTTAGGGTCCTCCTTTCTCCATTGATGAATAGTGATCAAAAATTTAATTTGAATTTGAAAAACACATCTAGACTTTTATTTATATTATGTATCTATATATATATATATATATATAAAATGTATATATGTATATACATATATAAAATTTTTAAGTGAGGAGATAGTCTAACATCCTTCCTTCTGAGTAGAACAGAGTGGTCAAGTTTTGTTCTCAACTTCCTGCTTCCTCTCTTGGCAGGAATTCCAATCTCCCATGGTGAAAGATGAAGAAGGGCCAGAGATGTCTGTTATATATCCCTTTAGGAGCATATGCCCCCCTCCCCATATTACATGGGGTGGACAGTCCTGGTTACATTTGCTATAAAAACTCTAGAGCTACATGCTTTGCACCATACTTTATATATATTATCCTTGTACTCAACTGGAGTTTTGGGTTTTGAAATGGGTTTTCACAAATAATTCAAAGACAATATATATGGAGATAAATTCTAAGTGCAGACTAACAATTTTGACCTACTTTTAACTAGAATCAAGTTAGACGCTGCTTGGCAAAGATGGGTAGCAGTCCTAGTCATCTACAAATTCAACATATACTACAGACCAGGGAAGACTAATGTAAATGCATGCACTCTTTCCCAAAAGCCACATGATGCCAAAAACTGCAGTGATACCAAAAGCAGGCGTGAAAGCTATATGCGATACTCAGGAAGCTGGACCACAATCAAGTGTAAATATAGCTGAGAGTTTGGGACTTCCACCAGAGGGCATGCCAGTCATAAATGTCAACCTTGTTATATTAAGCCAATCTTTTTTTGGTCCCAAATGCCTGTGGATTGCTAGTGGTGAGAACAGCTGACTAAAGAGCTGAGAGAAGTGATGCAAGCTCAGAAGAAAGGAAATAATGCTAAGGGACTCAACTTCTAGTTGTTTAGTAGCACTTTATTATTGAGACAAGAGCAGGTTAGAGATGGATTTTAAATATGGTATCCAAAAATTATTACACAGATCACATTGCTCTTTAGCCATGAAAGCACTACATGAATCAAGAGAAGACTCTGGATCTGGTAAAGACAAGCATAATAACAAAATTGTCTTTTTCTTTCTTTCCCTGAATGGAAAAGATATTATTATGGAATGTGAGACTTTCAAAGTTCACAAGGGAAAACATAACCAAATGAGACTATGTTTGTAGAATACACACACTAGGAAACCTTTGGAACTTTTCACTGATGCTTTATCTCTGAAAGGAACCAGTAAAAACTTAAGCTATATATCTTATTGATGACTGATCATTTCCCAAGTATAAACACTCAGAAACAGGAAAGCATCCATAGTATCTAAAGAATTGCTGGGGAAATATTTTCATTGTAGGTATTCCCTGCTTGGGTCTATTCTGACCAAGGCAGAGACTTTGACAAGTTTCTTAAGGGAACATTAGCTTTGGCAGAGCTCTGCCTTACCATCCAATAGAAGACCCACAACCCAAGCCTATCAATTATACTGGATTTTCTTAAAATTTTGTTTATTTAGTGTTCCAACTACATGCAATGGTAGTTTTCAATGATCATTTTTGCAAGGATTTAAGTTTTACATTTTTCTCCCTCTTTCCTTTCCTTCCCCCAACCTGACAGAAAACAATACAGGCTATACATGTAAAGAAGAATCAAATCAAATCAGAAAAAAATTAGAGAAAAAAATACATAAGACAACTTTTAAAAATTGAAGATAATGAGCTTTGTTCTGCATTTAAACTTAACAGTTCCTTTCCTGGAAAGGATTGGTATTTTCCATCACAAGTTTTTAGCATTCTCTTTGATTATTGTATTGTTGAAGTGAAAAAGTTCATCACAGCTGATCAGCCAGTGCTGCTGTTAGTGCGTATAATGTTCTTCAGGTTCTGCTCCCAGTATCAGTTCGTGCAAGTCTTTCCAGGCTATTCAGAAGTCTCAATTACATGTTTTTAAAACATGTTAGGAACTCTGAGACCAAAGCAACAATCCTAGTGGAGTCAACAAGTGGCATCTACTACATAGTATGCATGTTTACATTCACCAAGATTGATGCTATGGGCTTTGTACCAAACTTGTTGATAGGTGAGTTAAATGCTTACATGAATTTTGGATTTCCAGGGGATGGAATTAATACAAATATTTGCAACCAGGACATCTATAAAAGAAGTACTTTTCTATCTAAATCATTTATCCTTTTGTAGCTTGTCTTGGTACATGATGTGAGTTGTTGATCTAAACCAAATTTCTGCAGACTTCTTTCCAGTTTTCCCAGAAATTTTTAGTCAAATGGTGAATCATTAGTAGTTAGAGTTTTCAGGTTTCCTGAACATTAGGCTACTAAATTCACGTGCTTCCATATGTTGTATGCCTTATCTTTTCTAATAATTGAACTCTTTCTTTTTTGGCCAGGAACAAATGGTTCAATGATCACTGCTTTGTAATACAGCTTGAGATCTGTTTCTGTTAAAATCCCTTCCCTTCCATTTTTTTCATTATTTCTTTTATATTCTGTTGCTTTAGGTATATATATTTTTTAGCACTATAAGAGAATCCTTAGGTAGCATGATTGGTTTGATAATGAATAAGGAAGTCAATATATGTAATATTGTCATTTGGGATGTACTGGCTCACTCTACCCACAAGAAATGAATATTTGTTTAACTTTGTTTTTATTTCTGTAAAGTTTATTTTGTAATTATATTACTATAGTTTCAATGAGTGTGTTAATTGGACTTTTTTCTTCCTTCCATTTCTGTCTGGATTTTGTTCATAATATAAAGAAATTTCTGTGACTTATGTAGATTTATTTTATATCTTGAAACTTTGTGAAAATTATTAGCCTTCTGGGCGGCTAGGTGGCACAGTGGATAAAGCACCGGCCCTGGAGTCAAGAGTACCTGTGTTCAAATCTGGGCTCAATAATTACCTAGCTGTGTGGCCTTGGGCAAGCCACTTAACCCCATTTGCCTTGCAAAAACCTGAAAAAACAAAAAAGAAACCCAAAATTATTAATCTTCTCAATGATTATTTAAGTGTTTTTCTAAAGTACTCTAAATAACCAATTAGTATCTGAAAAAGCAATAATTCTATTTCTTTAAACCTATACTTATTTCCTCAATTTATTTTCCTGTTTTATTGGTATAGGAAAAATTAGTGATAATAACTAATCTTATGGAAAAGGCCTCTAGTTTATTTTTCATTACATATAATGTTAGATTTGACTTTAGATAGATTCTACTTACTGTATTAAAATGTGTGTACTCCTACGCTTTTCAGTATTTTTATGAAATATGTATTTTATAATTTGTTAAAAGTCTTTTCTGAATCTATAATATAATCATATGGCATTTGTTTTTCTTATTAATATGCTTATAGCTTTCCTAACATTGAACCACCTTGCATTCCTGTTATAAATCCAACATTATCATAGGGTATACTTGTGTGTGTGTGTGTATGTGTGTGTGTGTGTGACATAGTATAGTATGATGCCATATTATGAAATATAAGCTAATATCACTTTAATTGATTTTGCCTTTTTTTGAAATCATGATTGTTATTTCTACTTTTTTAAGTTTAATGGGAACATAATAGATTATTGCTGTAGTTCCTTATTTTATTTTACATTATTTTTTGTATCAAGGGTATATTTGTGAACAATACATTTAGAATTCTACTTTATTTATTCTGCTGTCTTCCATTTTATGTGTGAGTTCATCCCATTTATGTTCAAAGTCATTATTATTAACTGTGTATATAATTTTCTTTTATACTTTTTTCATTTCTTTTCTCTTCAACTCCTTATTTACAAAGAAGAGGTTAGTGAGTAAGGCATGTGCATAGTGCGAGAGATTTATACTTGCTGCAACTACTTCCACTATGTTGACCCTCTCCTCTTCTCCCCTCCCCTCTCCTCTCTTTACCCTGGTTTGAGTTTAAGAAATACAGTTATGGTCTTAACTCTGGTCGGAATTCCAGTAGATGAATTGTGGTCCCATAAGCTAGGTAGAAAGATTTATAAGTTCAGTGATGGAAATGTACCACTCTTCTTTGTGTTCTTGCCAGACACACAGCCTACTTTACTATTTGCCAGAGTTATTTCTATGATTAAATTCCAAATTTATAGATAAATAAACTGCAATTTAGAGAAGGTGTGCAAAATTAAAGGTCACGTGGATAGTTAACCCTAGATTAAAATCTAGTGCTTCTGAGACCCAAATCAGTTTTTTTTCCTATTGTACCATGTTATAGCTTTTTTTTATTTTGGTGTCATGGATGGATCTAGAACCCTATCTCCAATGGCTTGGATTGTACAGCTACAGAAAATTCCTATGAGAGAAATTTTCTATCATAAAAAGACAGTTCTCATAGTTCATATTATCTCTTTCCCAAATGGGGAAGTGGGTGATCTGTCAGTTAGATTGTTTAGATCCACCACCTGCAGACCATGACTAAAATGAATTAGGAATGCATAATTTTCATGACCAGTCTCAGATTTTTGCTAGAGATCAAATAATCTGATGTTAATTAGGTCTTTTTTTCAGATATCATAGATTCCCAAGAGGTGAAAAGGATCTTAGGTGATTGCTTCTAACCTCTACTTTTACAGATAGGAATACTAAGGCATAGAGAGGTGAAATGATTTGCTCAATGTCACAAATGGAGTTAGTAGCCAAAGTGGAATTAGAACCAAGGGTGTGGTAGAACCAACTCAAATTCATTCACAAGAGGTGTTTATTAAACTTTCATTGCAAACATTTACACTTTAGAAATAGACAAATGCTAAAAAAAATTCTGGATTTTAGTAAAAATAAAGAAAATGTTAAGACTGAAGGTAAGACTTAAAAGTATGTCCTACATACATCCCCTCACCAAGAAAACCACTTGTTAAATATTTACCAACAATAGATTCTAAGTCTCCTAATATCCTAATTCTCTTTTCACTTCATTATGACTCACTTATTGGAGTACTCTAGACCTCTGAAGGCTAGATAGTTCAACAAATAAAAAATTTTTAAGTTGTCAATAAGAAATTGAAGATAATATCTTTGATATTAAGCATTTATCAAACCACGGAGAATGCTTCAAATAGCAATGTATACACACACACACACAAAAGTAGACCCTATGATTTCTGGAAGAAATTAATTATTTTTTCTCCACATTAAAAAAATAGGAGCAAAATATTTTTAATGGATTCCTGCCCTTGCAAGATGATAAGAGTGTTTATGTTCAGCATCATTTAGGAAATACATTATAAGAAATCATATGTTCACCAAAGTACCAAAGAAAGCAATTTTATTTCTTGTCTTTGCAAGTATCACTTCCAGAGAGTTAGGGTAATTATTAAGGATATTTGGCTATAATTTCATAATTCTGTAGAAAATATGATATTATTCTTTTTAATTAAGAAGTGCTAGGCTCCTGTGGTGAAGTTAACTTGATTTCATGGACTGGGGCTTCTTCCAAACCTCAGCCTAACAACAATAGTGGCCTCTCAATTTATCTAGTTCAATAAAACAAAACTTAGAATTCAATCTTCTGTACTTTATATTATCTTATAAATCATACATCACAGCAGGTGTTCCACACAACAGATAACTATACAGATGGAAGTGTGGGAGCATCCCTTATAGATTTCTCTTCTGTTCTCAAAAAAACAAGCCTGAATAGGCTTTGCAAGTTATTATTTTTTTTGGATAATATCTAGCACCTCACTAGTTCTCCAAAGTGTTGTTTGTGATTGTTTTCAATTATTTTAAGGAAAGGGTCACTTTGTCATAATTGCACAAGCTAATTCAAAGCAATAGTGGCTTTCTGAGGCTCATTGTCAACAGCTCATGAGTTGAGCAAAGTTTAATTAAAATTATTAATTTGAATGTATGTGTGTATATATGTGTGAAAATGGTGGTTCAGTTCTATGTTCTTCTTAGGTGAGTAGTCTGAAAGCTATCTGAACTCTTGCTTTCATTTAAAGATCATTCCATTGTACTTTTAAAAGAAATAATATTAAGAGAGAAGGTTCGCAGATTTTAACTCTGGTTCTATTTTTCTGTTTTATGCTTCTGTATGACTCTCTTGCAAAAGAAATTTGGGCTCCCTGTTTCTTAAACCTTGGCCATATTTTCCAATTTTTTTCCTTTTTATTTAATTTTTTAAAAGATTCTAATTATTTAATTTTCAATTCATGGAACAAAACAAATATTTCCATTGTATAGTACAATAAAAAAGATGATTGCCCATGAAACTGCAAATCTATCAAGTACAACTTATTATTCCCTCCAAATATATAACAAAGTTATCATGTAAATTTTTTTTCCTTTTCTTCCCTCCCTCACCAGATCACTCTAGAAATGGCTATCATTAAACATAAATAGATGCATACACAAACACATTTTATACAGACTTCTACTCATCAGTTCCTTCTCTGAATGCAGATAATATCATTCTTCATATGTCTATTTTTAATGTGTGCATTTAGAATAATCAAAAATGGCTTAGTTGCTCAAATTGTTCTTAAAACTAGATTTCTATTACTATAATACAATATTCTCTTGGTTCTGCTCACTTCTCTTTTCCTCATTTTGTGCAATTCTTCTGAAGTCTAAGATTATCAAGTTCATCATTTCTTATAGCACAGTAGTATTCTGGAAACATGGTGTTTTGGGTTTTTTTCCTTATCCTCTCTTGCACTCACCTTCACATCATTCAGCAAATACAGAAATACATATTGACATGGTTGAGAGGATTTTTCCAAGCTCTTCCTGGAATTTCTCTTCATCCAATGCTGATGCCTGCCATTCCTTTTATTTATGCTCACCATAAGCACTTCAGGATGAGATCTAAGAATCACCAGAAATGATGATTCTTTCTGTCTTTGTGTGAATGATGAAATCATCTCTTCCAACACCTTTATTTTCTTCTCCATCACAATATCTGAATCATCTGTTCACAGATTCAATTTTCTTATGACTTTTGAATTAATTTATAAAATACTAATATTGATGTGGCTCACCTCTGACTCACTGGTTACTAGACAAAAATGCCACATTTAGAATATCAACAGTTACATATATGTTTGCAGATATTATAAAATTTGTATGAGTCTTAAAATCTTCTGCCTTCACTACAACCAAACATAGAAGGAGGCTGCATTTGACCAGGGACCAAATTTTTTTTTTACCTTGTGCTATGGATAACCATAGATAAGTAATTTGTTACCTAATGACCAAGCAATAATATGAGTTATTTCCATACTTATCAATGTCAGACCTCAGTCAAAAGCATTAGCCTATTAAATTTGAGGCCATTCTCAGAGCTTTTACAGCTTGGTAAAGAACTTCCTCCCTATTTGCATAGAACCCAGAGTCACTTCTGTACCATAATGAAAAACTGAGGTAGATCTCTGTGGATAATGATGATAATGATAACCATCATTATTCTTTTTTCTCTTTGCATCTTTCAGTTTCTTTTTTTTCTCTCTGTCACTGCCTCCCTCTCCCTCTCTTTCTCCCTTTCTCTCTCTCTCTCTCTCTCTCTCTCTCTCTCTCTCTCTCTCTCTCTCTCTCTCTCTCTCTCTCTCTCCCTCCCCCCACACCCCGAAATCTCTGTTTCTTCTGAAAGTTATTTGTAAAAAAGAAAAACAACTCATGATTAGTACTTTGAAGTATAGAAATAAGGACAATCAGGCAGTAATGTTGAATACTAATACATACATATATTTCCCAGAGATAAATAGTGAATATGTTATTTCACTTTTTTGCAATACTTATATGGATTGTAATTCCAAATCAGTCCTAAGGTCACTTTGCCTATCCTCCTATAGAATCAAAAGTATTTAGAAAATATCCATTTAAGATAATCAAATTGTTATCATCCTCTCAACATTATTGTACATCTTAGAATGTCTTATTGACAGGTACAGTGGTAAAAGGGGTCAGGACAGTGTTGGGGAAGGGAAGAGAATGATAAACCCCCAAATTCCCCTCTCTCTCCTGCTACCTTAGCAGCTTTCTCAATACTTTTTTCAAGCTTGCTGACTCGGGCTTTGGAATCATTCCTCACTTCTTAAAGTTTAATATAACACAATGCTAGTGCTCCATTCATCCTGCCTTATTCACTGCAACCTAAGACTTTTTCCTAATTTCACAGATAAACTCTGGAAATTGAGGAAGCTTCATGACCCTACAACCTCCAATACACAACTGTTTCTCTTTTGCTGGTGACTTTAATACCTAAAGTTTATGAGAAATATTTTGGAGGTAGGGAAGAGAAGAATCAAATGCAAAAGTAGAAGTACTTGTGAAGGATTTGATTTTTAAATGTTTTTCTCAGCTCCCTTGAAAAGGAATTCAATTCTTTTTGCCTCCTACAAACATCAAGGTGATATATTCAAGCAAGGGCATGAAGAAGCTCATGCTTTCTGAAATTTAACTGTCTTTTTGTTCATTCCATAGCTTTCTCTACCTCTATTCCCAAGCACTAATTCTCTCCTCTCCTGCAATAAATCAGGTGTTTCCTGACAGCAAATAAATAATGTTTTAGGCAAGATTTGAAATGGGAAAGAAAAAGAATTTAAATAATAACTTCCTTTTTTTCCTATAACAAGCAATTCAGCAGGCAGGGCTCTCTTTCCCCAAAATGGTACTGATATTTGGAGTTAAATTCTAGAGGAGCCTGACTCCATAACAGAGAAGATTGAGACTTTATTATTTGTTTTTTAGGGGCATTCTATTGTTTGTTTTGCCTCTGCCCTGGGATAGAATTCTGGGGAAAGTCTCTTAAACAAGAACTTAGGTATGGATCAAGAGTAGGCTTTCTGAAAAAAAATTAAGTACAAACATCCTTTTCTAGAAAAGTTGCTTTCCCATTTTGAAAATTGCCTCACCAACAATTGGAGGATTCTATTTCCTTTCTATTACTATAACCAAAATCAAATGAATCCTACTATTATTTCTAAAATGTCAATGTCAATCTCTTCCTTTGTGGATGTACTGGTATCTCTAAAACTTTTAAGACCCAGTGGCCCTCCTTAGCTTACACTCACTCATGTGAATTTCTTATTTATATCCAGAGGAATTAATTTATCAATTATCTAGCATTGATAGACAATTTAAATAATAATCCCTTCTACTAATGCCAGTATTTAATAAATGCTTTCTCAATCATTCATTCATTCATATTTCTAGTAGCATAGGACAACTATTTTCTCCACCACAAAGGAAAAACTTAAAACACAAGAGATGAGCATTAACAATTATTGGGGCAGGCTTTATGTTATGTACAAAATTGTGTACTCAAAAAAGGAAAAAGACAGTTTCTGCATGAAAATAGCAACTTGAGGAACATCTAACAAAGGAGACAACATGCAAACATATCTGTGTATGAATGTAAGGCAAGCTCTATACAATATGAATAGGACATGAAAAATAGAAGATATTGCAACTAAGAGGGATTAGGGAAGGCTTCATTTATAGAAGGTAGGATTTTAGTTGGGATTTAACAGAAAGCCAGGGAGGTCCATAGTTGGAGTGAAGGAGTTGTCTCAGTATCTTCAACTGTAAAATGGGGATAATTATAGTACCTTCTTCACAGGGTTATTGTGAAGATCAAATGAGATGATTTCATAGGTAAAATAGGTAGCATCTTTTCTAGCTTTCTCGTCTGATTCCTGACATTTCATATGTAGAGATAGACTGTCAAAACCTAAAGATTCTTACTCTTAATAATTATTCCTGTTGTTCCTAGTCTGGATTTATAAACTTATTGAGGACCAGAAGAGTTTTTGGGGTTTTTTTTTATCCACTGTGACTGGAATCTAGGTGTACTAGGTGGTTTTAAATTCATTTGCAAAAGACTCTCCATATTGATGGAGACTAATGCCCCCATCAGTGTGGGGATAAGGGTTGATAAGAACTGAAGAGAAAAGGAAAATCCCATCATCCTAAGGAGAGCAATTCAGGTCTCTAAAGAGAATCTGGAACTTTCTATCTTCTATCTTAAACTAAGGAGTTAAAAAAAAACCCTAGGATTTCTTCTCTCTCTCTCTAACTCTCAACAACTTCAATCTCACACATAGGCAAAGAGCATGAAGTAATTAATCTACAGCAATAAGGAGAGTCTTATGAAAATGGGCAATGAGCTATATAGGTATTCAATAAAAACTTGTTGAATTGAATTCAAATCAATAAATATTTTATCAATGTTTGCTTAATTGAAAAAGAAAATTAGGAGTCAAAAGAAAAGTAAGAAAAAAGGGAATGAGAGAAAATGAGGTTATAGAAATTAAGGGTGGGAGAGACTAAAGAAGATAAGAGAAGGAAGAAAAAAATAAATACTTCAGAGAAATTGGCCCATGAGCAAAAGAAGAGCTTCAGAATACAAATCAATTCTTGGAAAGAAGTGTGAATGCTCAGATTTCCTATGCTCCCACTACCATAAACTCTGGGTTTTTGTCTAATTTGGGATGTCTAGCCATCTGTAGTGAATATTTGTGCCTTTGGGCATTCTGGAATTTAGGGGAAAAACACTTAATCTTTAATGTTTTTAGGTAAGGAGAACACTCACTAATAATGTATGGGCTGTAATGTGTAACATGATTCCTTTGGGGAAAATGTACATACAGGTTTTTAGCTGAAGGGTCATGGGCAGCAGCTGTATTGACACAGTGGACCATAATAGTTCTGTTTTATTGTTTGTGTTCTTTAAACCGAAGACTTACACCAAAGGCCAGGTTGTTTAAATGTAGTAGAATAATCCATATGACAATAAATCCCAAATAAGTATTTTCATTTTTAATTGATATATATATATATATATATATATATATATATATATATCAGTTAAAAATAGTAATAAAATAAATTTACTCAAGAGATAAAAGTGACGGATTCTGCTGGATTCCTTTTTGAACTAGAAAATTTTTAGGAGCAGTTAATATAGATATACATACCTTTCCTTTACTTCATATTAAAGTATGAATTTCTTTGCTGTGATCTGACCCCAAATCCTTAAAACTGCATTGCAGATAAATTCAGGTGTATCAAAGTGTAAGACAGGCAATCTTACCCTGGTCCTGTGGATAAATTTCAGGGGATTGTGAATTTGTACAGGCAACATATAGAGATATATGTGTGTATGTGTATTATATACATATATATATGTGTATGTATATGTATATATATATATATATATATATATATATGACTTTGAACCAAAATTTAGCATTTCCTCTAATTATTTGAAAACATTATTCTGAGAATAGACTTTTCATTAGCCTGCCAAAAGAATCCTTGACCAAAAACAGTTTAAGAATCTCTGGTCTTACACTTTATAAAATTATGTCTTATATATCTCTTTCCCTTAATCCTAATTCCACCTACCAAAAATGAATAACCTGTAAACATGTTTATCAAAAATATGTATGTACAAAGCTAACTTGACTATTTGCTGCTGAGGGTAAGGGGGTGGGAAGGGAGAGTGGAAAGAAGTTTTGTGACTTAAAAATACATGTGTGAATACAGATGAAAAATTAAAATAAATAAAATTTTAAAAAATTTAAAAAAGAATCTCTGGTCCAGGGCAACTAAAATTAAAAATCAATTGTATGACATGTTTCAATTATATGACATGATGTTTTGAAACAATTTCCCTCTTTATCTTCATGAAAACACAGTGAGTTAGGTTAGGCAGAAAATTGATTAGGAAAATAAGTTAAAAAAAACAACTGAAAACATTAAGAAAAATAGCTATAACAGTATAGAGGCAGAATCAGAGCTGTATCCTAATTATTGAGTTAGAAAGCATTATTAAATATCTTCTATGTTCCAGGCACTATGTTAAACACTTGGGGTACAAGTCATTCCATCATGCCAATGTTTTATGACCCCTTGGACCATACTATCTATGGGGTTTTCTTGGCAAAGATACTGGAGAGGTTTGTCGTTTTCTTCTCCAACTCATTTTACAAATGAGGAACCTAAGGCAAACAAGGTTAAGTGACTTACCCTGGCTTCCTGTAGATACAAAGGGAGGCAAAAAAAATCCCTGTGCTCAAGAAGGGCAAGCTAGCTTCATAACTGTATTGGGGCCTGGAGTCAGGAGGACTCAGTCTTCCTGAATCCAAATCTGGCCCCAGGCACTTAGTATTTGTGTGATCCTGGGCAAGTCACTTAACCCAGTTTGCCTCAAGAAATGGCAAACCATTCCAATATCTTTACCAATAAAACCCAAATAGGTTCATGAAGAATAGGACTTGTCTGAAAACAACTGAACAGGGGTTCTAGAAGGGTACATCTTAATGAAGGAGAAAACATATGCATAATTAGTAACAGAAATTATATATGGAGTAGATGAAGCTGAGGTTATGTTTTGTCTATTGTCGATCCCCCCCCCCATCTCCATCTCCCCCCCCCCCCCCGGGTAATCAGGGTTTAGAGTTAGGAACTCCCAGTAGGAGGAGGTTGAGGCTTTAAAGTTTGAATTGTTAGTCTTGTGGTGGTTTACCTACCATACCTTACTATTCTGATTGATTTTGAATCAGTAAATTCATTCCTTCCCATGCTAAATAAATCAATTTGTTAAATCTGGGAAAGGTGTTCAGAAAAAAAATAACCTACTCCCAGTTGTTTCTACATTCTTTGTTGTGGATTAGAACAGGCTGTTTTTGTTAAGAAACTTCCATGCTTAAATTAGATCTTTTATTTTCCTTCTGCAGTACAGAAGGGCTTCCCAAACCTGAAACTGTTCTGATTCATGATGAAGTCAAGATGCCTTCAGCACCAATTAAAACATATTTTAAGTCTCTTTTTATAATAATGGCTGCAGCAGAGAAAACAAGCTAAATTTTTCTTGATTTTGATTACAGGGCTCAGTTCTGGAATTGTTCCTTCTACTAACAAATGCTGGCAGTACTTTCTGGGCTTCCTATGGGCTCAGCATTCATAGTCTACCCAATTAACACCCTGTTAAGCTACACACCTGCAGGGAAATTACCCTCGGATCACTGTATTGTAGCTTTTAACCCCCTGACTCTTACATTATTGTCCCTTAATATTAGGCTTAAAATGATTTAAAGTGTTCCCTGGTGTCTTTGCAAACTGCAGGTTATTTTTTTGGTATTTGGGGGAGGCAAGAAGGTTGGGGGGGGGGGATATTCCATCCCGGAGGAATTCAGTTCTAACAAAGGTAGATCAAAAAACAGCAGAGACTTTCATCTCTAGCCTCAGAAAATAGTTATTAGCAGAGTTCTGAAAAAATTATACCATTTACAAAGTAAACATTGGCAATGAAAAACTGTTTGAAAATGAGAATTTTAGTAAATGTGAAATTTCATATAAATTCCCAGGGTTTTCAAGAAAATTTGAGTTTTTATGAGTTTTTTTCAGGTTATGCTTTTTTTTTCCATTTACACTGGCAGCTTCTCCCAATGGCTCTAAAGAATGTTAAGGATTGTACACGACCCAATGATTGCAACAGCAGTCTGGGAATCTTGGAAGTATGCGGTTTTTGTCTGCCTCCTCTACAGCTCCATTCTGCCACCCTGGGAAAGTCGTGAAACCTGCATGCCTCTGTTTCCTTGTCTATAAAATGGGGGTAATAATCCTCATCCAATTCCCAGAAAGGTTATGAGGTTTAACATTTTCAAGCATCTCAAATGCCTTAGATGAAAGGTGATATTGGTATGTAAGTACAAAGAACACTTGTTGGCTAAACCCAGAAAGGCAGCTTTAACCTGTCTTCTATATAGAAAATGAGGGGGAAATAGGTAAAACCACAGACCTTAATTTGTTTATTTGAGCTGGCAAGAACATGATTTTCTTTTCCCACTAGGAAGAAATTTTTCATAGTTCCAACTAAAGTTACTTTAAGCACCTGATTGAGAGTATACACTATCCCCTCCTTTCTAACAAGTAATTTCTTAATCAGAACATTGTATACTTTTGTATCAAAATAAAAGAAATAAGGACCATGAAGGGAAAAGATACAAAGAATCCCAATATGCAGTCAAAATTTTCTTATTTACAGAAAAAGAAAATGAGGTTCCTCAAAATGTATTCAAGATCATAAAAATAAGTAACTAACTACTGTTTAGTTGGAAAAACAAGACATCCTTACATAAAAACCTATTTATAGAAACCTATTTATTTAAGAAAAGAAACCAAGGTCATTGAAGTATTTAAAAGACAAACATTAAAAACAGAAGGAAGGTCAGAAGGAAATAGATGAGTAAGAGAGCATTGAAAGTTACATATTGAATGTATTATAAATGTAACCTAGGGATCAAACCTAGTATTTACAAAAGATTCTTCATTGATGCAGAGCATTGTTACTTAAGGAATGGGAACTGGTGAAAGCTTGGAGGACAGAGTTCCTTCTTCTAGGTTCTATCTTTGGGAGAGGATCCAGGCTCTTGAGAGGGAAGAAAAAGACATGAGAAGAAGCCAAAATGTAGAGCAGCCAGCACCTCAAGGATGCCCCAGTTTTCCAAACTTGCCCCATTAGAGACTTTGGGGAATATTCCCTTCAGTAAGATTAGGAGCTCTTATGCAGTTCAGCTAAAATATTTCATTCCCAGTGGGAAATCTCATTCACTCATATATCCTCTGGCATATTTCAATCTGTATAACTTCTCTGATTTTTATTTTCTCTTGGCTTGGATAAATGGATTTATTCTCTATTCATTTTGGTGATGGTTTTTATATAACTAGTTTTGTGTGGAAAATGAGTCAAGCCTTTGGATATAGTTTGGACAACCATCCCCATTAATGTGCAGCAACCAGGAAAAGTGGTTTTAACCTAAAATTACTTCCTCTAGTCTAGACTAGCAATATTTAGAGAAGACAGATATAATTCTAGTTTAGTATCCCCTTTTCTAAAGAGAGCAGAGTGGGCCAGTGTCATGGCCCCAATATCCTACTTTATTCTTTATAGGAATCAAAGACTCCCTTGGAAGGGGGCAGAAGAGACTAGAGGTATCTATTGCCTCCCTTCCCTCAAGCCCTGTTTAGACAATTCCATGTAGAAATCCACATTCTATAATGACATCTATGCCTGATGTGTATATTTAAAAGGGAAAGCAGTACATAATAGAAACTCTCAGTTACATGTATGATTATTTTTTTCTGCTATACTTGTAAGTAGACATGTTTATTTTATTTAGTTTTAGAGTTCAGAATAGAAAATAAAGGACAAACAATAGTACTTTAATTTATTTTTTTTTATGTTTAAGCAAATCAACTTATATTCATATCAAATGGAAGCACCTTGGTCCAGGCAAAAGAGTGCTAATTGCAGAGTCAAAATTCAATGTGATAAACATTTATTAAGCATTGTTACTGTGTGCTAGGCACATGTGCTGACTCAGTTGTGTGACTTTGGGCAAGTCTCAGTTTCCTCAAATGTAAATGAGGGACATCTTCAAATCTCCTTTCAGCTATAGATTAAATTTAGAACCCTTCAGTTTTATGTGCATCTTACTAGAACCCTCTTTCCCATCTGTCAGGTTTATTTTTCATTTTATTCCTATTTTTAGGAGTATAAACAATTTTATCATTTAATCTCTAATTTTGAAAAGTATTCCCCTGATCCTTTTATCCAGGTCATCAACAAAGATTGTTATTAATTTTATTTTATTTTTGTTGTTTTGAGATATCAGATAAATCCCCCCAAATCCATAATGAATGCACAAATAAAGTACATGCTTTGAAAAGTTTAGCATAATTAATCATGCAAATATAATTGAGAGATAGCAACTGATTAAACATGTAAGTGTAAGGAAGATGGTTTCCTAGTAAATGCATTTGTTTAAATAAAGGGAGGGTATGTACTTAAACTTATTAAGATATATCAAAATTGGTGCAGTTAGGTACTGCATTAAATCACACAGCAGCCTTGGAGTCAGGAGAACCTGAGTTCAAATATGGCCTCAAACACTTAATAATTGCCTAACTGTGTGACCTTAGGCAAGTCACTTAATCCCATTGCCTTAAATAAATAAAAAAAATTTAAAAAGATATATCAAAACTACCCATTAGATTATGGATCTGTTTAATGCTGCCTAGATTAAAAGCTATAATTATTGTATTTTTGGTTTTTCTCTTTTGTATTTTTTCTTGTATTGTTTTTCTCTTTTTACTCTTCATCTTTATCTTTTATGTTGCAACCAATAAAAATTCTAAAGAGAGTAGAATTAAGGATCAGTCTCAATGGAATATCATATGTCCTAAATTGACACCAAGAAATTAACACCTGAATTAGGAAACCTTGAAGTCCTTAGGAAAGTCACGACTCTTCTGTGTCTCATTTTTCTCATGAATAAAATATAGGGATAATACAAGATAAAAGGGTCTTAACCTGGGATCCATGAACTATTTTTTAAAATATTCATGATAATTATATTTTTATACAATGTGTTTCTTTCATAATACCTATATATTTTATTTTAAAATTTATATTTTAAAAAATTATTCTGAGAAGAGATCCACAGATTTCACCAGATTGTCAAATGGATTATTGACATCAAAAAAAATTAATACTTATTCTAAAGGATCACAAAGGTCCTTTCTTTATCTAATATTCTGCAAATCTCTGTTGAGGAAAGGGAGTTATCTCTTACTTGAATACTTGGAGTTTTCCCCCAAAAAAAGGGAGGGCAGTGATAATAATGACTCCCATTCCTACTATTGCAAGTTCACATTTTCTTCCTTCCCATTCATCCTTTGTAACATCCAGATTATTAGAAAAGATGTGGGATAATGTCACACTATTGTGTAATGATTTTGAGTTGAACCCATGAAAAAGGAATTTTTTGGAAATTTACCTTTATTCTTTATCCTGCTTTAGATCTTTATAAGATTAGATTATTTCTGTCCAGTTCTAATATACACTCTATACTCTCAGAAATCAAGGCACACCCTGGGGACAAATCCAATCCTCCAAGATCCACATCTGCAGTTACCTATAAAGTGTTGGGGAGACAGGCCTGGACTTGCACATAAGTCACTCATATTCCACCATAATAATCATTCCCTCTGGTCCTCTTGCCCTCTTCTATAATGCTGTCACTTCTACTTTAGCCCTCTCTGATGACATTTCAATATCCAATTCTCATCAAAATACCCAGAAACCAACTTGGATACTATCAAACTAAACAGCAAGAGAACAGATTCCTGCCCTTTTGTAGTTTATAGTTTACAAAGTATCAATCATGGACCCTTCATTTCCCTGCATGACTATTTGCTTTTCAAATTGGATATCCTAAAAGTCTAATATTACCAAGAATAGGGATAGTGGTGGACAAGGAATTGGGGAGGCAAGGGGTAATGGGAGTGGGAGGTAGAGAGATGGAGAATTTCTGTACTTTGTAATCTTTTTTTCTTCTTTCCTTGACTAGTTTAGAAATTCAACTAGGCTAGGGAAAACTTTTTGATTTCAGAACTATGTTCAATTGGACATGGGTTAAGCACTTATCTTTTCTTTTTCTTTTTTTCTTTTAGTTTTTTTTTTTTTTGCAAGGCAAATGGGGTTAAGTGGTTTGCCCAAGGCCACACAGCTAGGTAAAGCACCTATCTTTTCTAAAAGGATTGTTGTTGTTCAGTCATTTCAGTTATGTCTAACTTTTTTGTGATCCCATTATGGGTTTTCTTGGTAAAGATACTAGAGTTGTTTGCTATTTCTCTCTTTGTTTTTTCCAACTCATTTTACATATAAGAAAGCTGAGGTAAATAGGGCTGAGTGATTTGCCCAAGGTCCTCAGCTGGTAAGGTGTCTGAGATCAGATTTGAACTCCATTCTTCCTTACTCGAGGTCTGGCACTCTATACACTGAATCACCTAGCTGCCCCTATGAGAAGATTAGGTCAAGGAAAGAATAAGCCTGATGATGCTAATTTTGGCCTTCATTCTCAAAGAAGACCATGACATCAGTGAGGTGATGCCATGACAAGCACATCAATTCGATTTAAGTGAGGGGGTGCTGAGCTAAGTCATCAGCCTCACTTCCTACTCCATAGTCATCTGAGTCCAGTGGCCAGATATGAATCAGGATAACTGGAGATGGCCCTGGATTCAAGGAAATCAGGGTTAAGTAATTTGCCCAAGGTCACACAGCCAGTGTCAAGTATCTGAGGCTGGCTTAGAGCTCCCATCCTCCTGACTCTATGGCTAGTGCTCTATCCACTGTGCCACCTAGCTGCTCCTTGTAGAAAGTGGTAAGCCCAAGAACCTTGCAAATATATATAGACTTCCCTCTCAACCTGATCCACCATGGATTTATGTTATCTAGTTGGAACTGAACTCTCATCTTATCATACAATTCTTTCCTCCTCAGCAACTCTATCCCATTCCTCATAGAACTCCTCTTATCTTTTCAGGACTCCCACATCTTCTTCTCCTTCTTGCCTCTTATCTAAGGATTTTTCTCCCATACTTTTTTTTTAGTTTAGTTTTTTTTTTTTTTTTTTGCAAGGCAATGGTGTTAAGTGGCTTGCCCAAGGCCACACAGCTAGGTAATTATTAAGTGTTGGAGACTAGATCTGAACTCAGTTACTCCTGACTCCAGGGTCTGTGCTCTATCCACTGCACCACCTAGCTGCCCTCTTTCATACTTTTGACTGTAAGCAAAGACTGTTTGCTGTAAACTCCCTCCTTTCCCCTTGATATTTATCAGCCATTCTCTCCTCTTTTTTTCCTAATCTGTGGTGAAGTGGCAGTTCTTCTCCTAGAGCCCAACCCCTGGACATGGACATGGACATTCTCCATGATCTTATCCCTCCTGGATTATCCAACAGATTCCCCTGTTAACAACCTTCTCCCTTCTCTCTCTAATCTTACATTTCTTTCTGTCTTTTAATTCCTTCCTAGATTTCTACAAAAAAAAAAGGTCTATTTCTTCCCCATTCTGAAAATTCATATTAATTCAAACTTTTATTTTACATACTCATTCTTTCACTGCCAAATTCCTAGGGAAAAAAAGTTCTCTATACTCATTGCTTCTTTCATTCACTTGAAGCACTTAGAAATCTAGCTTCTGAAATCACTTAATTCTGCTAGCTACAGTCCTAAATCACTAAATTCCTTGAGGTCATTTACAATCAGTTCTCCACTTCATTTCCTCTCACTCTCTTCTTAACTCTCTATAGTTTGGCTTGACTTCATCATTCAACTGAAACAGCATTTTCCTACTGTTATCAATGATCTCTTAATTTCCAAATCTTATGGCCCTTTATCAATCTTCATCCTTCTTGTATACCTTGAAGCTGTTGAAATTGTAAATTACCCTCTTCTTGAAACTCTCTTCTTTAGTTATTCATGATACTGGTCTCTCCTCATTCTTTTCTTATCTATTTGACCATTCCCCAGTCTCCTCCACTGACTTCATCCTGGTCATACATGTTTACCATGGATAACCCAAGGCTCTACCCTTGGTCCTCTTGTATTTTCCCTCTATATTATTCTTTTTCTTTTAAAGCAATATCATCAACTCCCATGGATTCAGTTATTTCTCTCTTCAGATAATCCTCAAATCTATTCGGCCAATGTGAACTTCTCTCCTGAATTCCAATCTCACATGTCTATCTTTTGGACATTTTAAACTCAATGTCTCACAACTTAACCTGAACTCACCATCTCCCTCCTCTCCCAACCCTCCATTCTTTCTACCTTCCCTATTATTGTTCAAGGCACCACCATGCAGTCGTCACAAGTCATTTTTCAAGTACGGACATTTGTACCTTTTTAACATCTCTTATATTCCTGTACTTCTCTCCCCTTTTCTTTTCTCTGATGCTGCCACAACTGATTAAACTCCTCATCACTTAGGGTTGGGTTATTAAAATAACCTTCTGATGGTCTCCTTGGCACAAGTCTTTCCCCATTCCAGTTCATCTTCCATTTAGCTATCAAATTGATGCCTCTAAAATATAGGTCTGATCATGTCAACTCCTATCCAACAAACTCCAACAGCCTCCTATGTTTTACAGGATCAAATATAAAAACCTCTAGTTTTGAAAGTTTTTTTATGACCTTTCCTCTCTTTCTAGACTTCCGCACCTTATTGTACTCCATGTTCTCTACAATCCAGTGACATGGCCTAATCTTCACACTTTCTTGCACAAGAAACTTTGTTTACCAAATCCAGGTATTTTCACTGACTGCCTCTCTGCCTGGAATTCTCTTCCTCTATCTTCACTTCCTGACTTCCTTCAAGTCATCCATAACATCCTGTCTTCTGCATAAAACCTTTCCCAATCCTCCATAATCTTAGTTCCATTCCTCTGAAATTCATCCTGCATACATCTTGTTTGCATGCAGCTGATTATGTGTTGTCTTCCCCTGTGAATTCTTTGAGAACAAGGACTAGTTATTTTATTTTGCGGCAGGTTTATTTTTAATTTTTTTTTGTCTTTTATGTTTTCAGTGTTTAGCACATAGTCAGGCAATAGGAGGTGTTTAATGAAGGTTTGTTGACTTGACCAATTGCAAATTCTGTGCTCTTTCTACTCCATTGTCAAATAAAATGAAATCATGACTATTATGGTACATATGGCATAGTTGTATATGTGTGTGTGTATGATTTGATTTGATTTGAGAGGCAGCAAAGAAAAAAGGATCTGGTGCATGGTGAAACACCTAAGCCAATTAGACTTATCTCTCTTGACATATGCTTTATCTTGGAAATATGCTAACATTAACATCCAATCTCTGAAAATTAACTCAAGCTCTTATTTTACATGCTTAACCATATATATCTTCAAATCAACAAATTCAGCCTAAGAGACTCATGCAATACTAAACTTTAGGAACATTGGGTCAATATGACCACATAGCATAACATTGCACATGTTAACAAAAGGCACAATTGGAATTCATAATGACTTGTTTTTATAGTTTATAATAGCTTTTAATCTGCATTGGTTGGAACTCTAAGAGGCCCATCTGTTCTAGCAGAAGACTTTGTCAACTTTATATTTTTTATGGCAGTATAATAAATGCCGATCTTTATAACATTCAAGGAGTTTCAGCTGAAAATAATGAGAAGAAATTATCTAAAAAAGGGCATTGGATGTCATCAAGTTTTAAGAAACTATCACATGAACAAAGATGTCATAGATTTTTAATTATTTAATCAAATTGGACAGGAAACTCTCTTCTCTAACTTGTAAACAGAATTTCAGTCAACTCAAACCCCAGAGAAGCAAAGCCCCTCAGTGCCTGAAAACATATTTTCTTTTTTCTAATGCACACAAAAAAATAATAGCACCTAAAATTTTTCATTTGAGGGGCAGAGTGATCCAAGAGACTTGTAATCCTAATAAGGTGATTTTCAAATATAATTATAAGGACCCCACAATATTTTGGTTCATTTCCCAGATTGACTGTTTTTAATGAATTAAAGAAGCATCTGGTCTTACCTTGGAAGACTACGACTAATTCTTGTATCTTGGAATCTTCTAGGTAACTCATTTTTAAAGACCTGCTGCATCTGTAGAGTAGGCCTGATTATTGCTTCATCAATTGTTTGGAAATTTCTCCTTGTCTTTTTGTTTCTTCATAGTTTAATCTGGACCCTCTTAATTGAATTCTTCCTCAACTCTTCACTTTCTCACATTCCCCCATCCCATATCTGATCTATTGCCAAGTCCTGCTTACTGTACTTTCATTTCATCTCTTATATACATTCCTTTCTCCTCTCTGACAGTACAATTCTAATGCAAGTCCTTTATCACCTCAAGACTAATTATTGCAATGGCTGAATAGTGACTGGTCTCTTTACCACAAGTCCTTGCACAGCCTAGTACATTCTCCACTCTGCTGTCAAATATTATTCCTAAAGCACAAGTTTGACTATGCTATCATCTCCCCCTCTCCAATTAACAAATTCTAGTTGCTTCCTACTCCTTACACAATCAAATGTAAAACCCTTTGGTATTCAAATCCCTTCATAGCTTGTCCCTCTCCATCCCTACCCTTCCAGTCTTCTTATACCTTCCTCACTCTCACACTTGCACCCTGCATTCCATTGACACTGTCCTCCTTTGTGTTCTTTGCAAAAGATCCCTCATCTCCCAACTCAGCATTTTCACTGGCTACTCCTCCTGCCTGAATTCTCTCCCTCTTTATTCTGTCTCCTGGCTCATTCCTGGAAAAGACCCCCCCCTTTCTTTTATTTTTTATTAAAGATATTATTTGAGTTTTACAATTTTCTCCCAATCTTGCTTCCCTCCCTCCACCCCCACCCCACAGATAGCAATCTGTCAGTCTTTACTTTGTTTCCATGTTGTACCTTGATCCAAATTGGGTGTGATGAGAGAGAAATCATAGCCTTAAAGAGAACAGAATTCTCAGAGGTAACCAGATCAGACAATAAGATATATGTTTTTTTTTTCCAAATTAAAGGAAATAGTCCTTGTACTTTGTTGAAACTCCACAGCTCCTTATCTGGATACAGATGGTACTTTCCTTTGCAGACAGCCCAAAATTGTTCCCAATTGTTGCACTGATAGAATGATTAAGTCCTTCAAGGTTGAACATCATTCCCATGTTGCTGTTAGGGTGTACAGTGTTTTTTTCTGGTTCTGCTCATCTCACTCAGCATCAGTTCATGCAAATCCCTTCAGGCTTCCCTGAAATCCCATCCCTCCTGGTTTCTAACAGAACAACAGTGTTCCATGACATACATATACCACAGTTTGCTAAGCCATTCCCCAACTGAAGGACATTTACTGGATTTCCAATTCTTTGCCACCACAAACAGGGCTGCTATAAATATTTTTGTACAAGTAATGATTTTACCCTTTTTCCTCAACTCTTCAGGGTATAGACACAGTAGTGGTATTGCTGGGTCAAAGGGTATGCACATTTTTGTTGCCCTTTGAGCATAGTTCCAAATAGCTCTCCAGAAGGGTTAGATGAGTTCACAGCTCCACCAACAGTGTAATAGTGTCCCAGATTTCCCATATCCCTTCCAACAATGATCATTATCCTTCCTGATCAAACTTGCAAATCTGAGAGGTGTGAGGTGGTACATCAGAGAAGCTTTAATTTGCATTACTCTAATAATTAATGATTTAGAGGATTTTTTCATATGGCTATAGATTGCTCATAGATTGTTCTTAGGTTTTTATATCCTAGTACATGGTCAATTTATGTATAAGTTCCATGTACTGCAGAGAAGAAGGTATATTCCTCTCTATCCCCATTCAGTTTCCTCCATAGGTTGACCATATCTAATTTTCCTAACAATCTATTTACCTCCCTAATTTCTTTCTTGTTTGTATTATAATTCAATTTATCTAGATCTGATAGTGGGAGGTTGAGGTCTCCCACAAGTAGAGTTTTGCTGTCTATGTTTTCTTGTAGTTCTTTCAGCTTCTCCTCTAAGAATTTGGGTGCTGTCCCACTGGGTGCATATATATCCAATATTGAAATGAGTTTATTGTCTATGGTACCTTTTAGGAGGATAAAGTTTCCTTCCTTATCTCTTTTAATGCTATCTATTTTTGCTGCTGCTTAGTCTTAGATAAGGATTGCTACCCCTACTTTTTTTTACTTCAGCTGAAGCAAAATATATTTTGCTCCAACCTTTTACCTATACTATACATGTATCTCTCTGCTTCAAATGAGTTTCTTGTAAGCAGCATATTGTAGGATTCTGGTTTTTAATCCACTCTGCTATTTGCATAAGTTTTAAGGGAGAGTTCATCCCATTCACATTCAAGGTTATGATTACTAATTCTTTATTGCCCTCAGTGCTATCTTCCCTGTTTGTATTTTTCCCCCTTACCCCCTTTTATCCATATTCCCCAGTCTTTTGTTTCTGAAAACCACCCCCTTCAGTGTGTTTGCCCTCCTATATCACACCCTCCCCTTTCTTTCCCCTTTCCCTTTTTCCCTTTTCCCTTCCCTTCCTTTTGTTATTTACCCTTATTTCCCATACTCCCCTCCCCTTTCTTCATCCCCCCCTCCCCTTTTCCCCTTTTAATTCTTGAAAGGTTAGATGTTTTATAAGTTAACTGAGTATGTGTAGGCTGACTTTAAGGCAAGTCTGATGAGAAGAAGATTCAGGTGTTTCTCCTCTGCTTCCTTCTTCCCCACTATTACCATAGGTTTTTTGTACCTCTTAGTGTAATGAGATTTACATCATTCAATCCCCTCCCTCCTCCTGTCTCTTTCCTGTCCCCCTTTTTTGGGCAGTAGTGGGTTTTTTTTTAGATCAGTCTATCTAAGTCATAGAAAATTCTGAATGTCTATCCCTTCTAGTTCTGTATATTCTATCGAATAGAATCCAAATTCCTGAGCGTTATTAGAGTTTTTTTCCCAAGTGGGGTTAAAGCTAGTTACATCCCATTAGATAGTAGTCTCATGAATAGGTCATGAATGTTCATCATTTCTGGCTGGGTGTATTCTCTTTGTTAGAGTTACGTTTCTCAAGGTTTATGAGAATCTTTTTTTTTTACCCCCATGTTGGGATATAGCCAGTTTCAACTTACTGGATTGCGTTTTTTTTCCTTTTACCACCCTCCCCTTTTTTTTTATACCTTTTCATGTGTCTCTTGAACCTCCAGTTTGATGTCCAAAGTTTCTGTTTAGCTCTGGTCTTTTCATCAGAAATTTTTGGAATTTTTCCATTTTGTTAAATGTCCATCTTTTTCCCTGGAAGAGAAGGCTCAGCTTTGCAGGAAAGTAGATTCTTAGCTACATTCCAAGCTCCTGTGCTCCTCAAAATATCTCGTTCTAGGACCTTCGGTCCATTAAAGTTGATGCAGCCAGGTCCTGCGTGATCCTTACTGTGGCTCCTTGATATTTAAATTGTTTCTTTCTGGCTGCTTGCAGGATTTTCTCTTTTATCTGATAGTTCTGCAGTTTGGCCACAAAATTCCTTGGTGTTTTCATTTTAGGATCTTTTTTCTGGTGGAGATCGATGTACACTTTCAATAACTACTTTGCCCTCTGATTCCATGATATCAGGGAAGTTTTCCATCACTAGATCCTGTAATATTAAGTCCAGGCTTTTTTTTCTCTTCAATGTTTTCAGGAAGTCCTATAATTTTCAGGTTGCCCCTCTTCGATCTATTCTCAAGTTCAGTGGTTTTGTTGATGAGGTATTTTACATTTGCTTCTATTTTTTCTATTTTTTGATTTTGTTTAACTGACTCTTGCTGTCTCATGGAGTCATTAGTTTCTGTAGACTCCATTATTTTTTGGGGGGGGAGGAGTTTTCTTCAATAACCTTTTGCAAATCCTTTTCCAGTTGGTCAATTCTACTTTTGAAAGAGCTTTCCATTTTCCCAATTGAGGTTTTGAGAGAATTAATTTCTTTTTGCATTTGCTCATTTGAGGATCTGAGAAAATTATTCTCATTTTGTAATTCTCCAATTGATGATCTGAGAGATTTATTCTCCTTTTGTGTTTGTCCACTTGTACTTTCTAAGGTTTTGTTTTCTTGTTGCAAGGTATTCATTGTCTCTCCCAAATTTTTCAGCTCCTTCCTTATTTCTTCAAGGAAGTCTTTCTGTGCTGGAGACCAGATTGTATTCTCCTCAGAGGTTCCAGGTCTCTTTGAGTTGGGGTCTTTCCCTTCCAGGAATTTTTCTATGGATCCACCTTTCCGCTGACCCTTCTTCATTATGCTAAGACCTTGAGTTGGGGGGGGGGCTGGTTCACCTGGGCTTGGGATCTCTAAAGGCTTTACTGAGTGCAGTTTCTCTGGCTGGCCAGTAGGAGGTGCTGGTTGCTTTCTCTGAAGTGTCTGTGACCTTGGTTGCAAGGCCTCCTCCCTTTGCCAGAAGGGAGGAGTTGGAACTATTGAATTCTTTTGTCTTCAATCAATGGTGGGCTTTACCCTGGCCTGAGGTCATTCCTCAGCTGGGCTGGTTCTTCTGCTCACACACCTGGGCCTGAGGCAGAAGTAGTTTGCATTTGTTTGGGAAGAGGCCTCCCTGCAATGGAGGCTTGGAATCAGAGTTTCTCAGACCTGAGGAACCCAGGGATGGAGTCCGCAGCTCTCCTGCACCAGACCTCTCCCCGCAGCCCCTTCTCGAAGCTCCAGGGCGACAGCACCAACACCAGCGCCTCTGCTTCCCCACGGACCCAAGCCCCCTTCATACAGCCCTACCGCTGATCCAGCAGGTCCGGCTCTCAGGCCCTCAGACTCCTGGTTCCAATTCAGCTCTTAATCTGGCTGATCCTGGGCTGATCTTCCCTTGGAGCCCACACTCACCTGCCGGTACTCAGCCAAGGCTGCTGTGGGAGACAAATCCTGAGGTAGATTTTCCTCTCCTGGCTTTTCTTTCTGGGTTTCCTGGTTTGGATTTCTTTTAAGAGATTTGTTGTATGTGATGGATGGGGAAGAGATCAGGAGACTTTAGAAATGTGCCTGTCTTCTCTCCGCCATCTTGGCCGGAAGTCCCCCCACTTTCTAAAAGAAGCATTTCTTGATCTCCATTAATACTAATTTCTCCTCTATGTTGATTATATCCAATTTATCATGTATATATTATGTTTGTGCATAGCTATTTGTACATTGTCTCCTCCATTAGACTGAGCTCTTTGATAATGTTTGGGACTTTTTTCTTTTGTATCCCCAAAGCTCATCATAGTGCTCAACACAAAGTAGGTAATTTAAAATGTTTATCGACTGACTCATGGTAGAGATAACATGCCTTCCTTTTGACTTCTAAATATTATATAGACACAATGTAGATGTGGATTTTCCATTGATTACCTCTTTTTTCATTACCCCACTGACCTATCTTCTTTTCAAGTCATATCTCTTTAATGATATATTTTATGCCACTTCTTCTGAACAGTGCTTCATTGATAGTATTTTGCAGCTTGCTCATCTCCAGTAGTTCACTTTACCCCCTATGCCTCATGCCTTTTGAGTGACCTACAACTTTAATTCTTCAGAGTCTATGGAACCTCATGATTCTTAACTATACAGCACCTTTAGAAGAATATTTACTTTAAAGTGATGGATCTCTGTTTCAGGATGCAACTTGGAGTCATCTACAATGGCTGAGGTTTCATCATACTATCAAATTCTTTAAGACTGTCTATGAAATGCCAGCCCTACCTACAGGATCTATCATTCTGGAAAGGCTTCAGGTACATTTCTAGAAACAAATTAAGTGTGTTATCTGAGGATCAGCCTTGTATTGAAAAGATTCTCACTAGTAATTTGGCTATGACAATCCAGGAAAGTGAAAAAATTAGTAAAGATACTAAACACACACACACATACAACACACACACACACACACACACACACACACACACACACATACAAACACACATGCAAATTCAGCTGTAGAGTTTTGCTTTGTTTTCTTATTGCTAAGTGCTCACTGTCTTTACTGTGAAATAAGTTATGAACTTAGTGAGCAAAACTCCACAATTGTGAGGATCTTCTTTTGGGCAATAATATGCCACAAAATTAGTTAACTTGATCTAAGGAAGAAACACTATCTTTTGAACATGAGCAAAAGTGATACTTCAGTATAACTCCTTGGTTTCCAGCTTTTATTGTCAAAATTACTCACGATAGTATCAATCTAGGTGAATAGAAAAAACAAATTAATCCAAGCATGCAAAAAATATGTTTAGATGATCAATAGTTTGGCTTTTAGTCTTGTCTCTGCCAGTAATATGACATGAGAAGAGTCATATAATATCAGTAAGACTTCACTTTTCTCATATGTAAAACAATGATGTGCTATTTTCTTTATAGACCTTATTGAGAAAATCTAATTATATCATGTATCCATAGTGATATCTAAATAAATGTTAAGCTATTATTTACTGGGTTTCAGTTTCCTCTTCCAAAAAAAATGGGAAACATGGATTGGATGAATGATCCTCAACATGTTTTTAGAAGAAGACACTTAATGGCAACAACAGTTTTTAGCATAATTTCAATCCCTTGGTAGTAGACTGGAGTCTTGTAGTTCCCATCGTGATCCCCTCTCTCATATCCTACTCACTGATAAGGGGTTGCACTTAGTGTATCTCAGGGGGAGAAAAGGACTGATAAAAAGGTAGAGGAGAGGCCCAAGCATAGAGACATTTGAAGTATCTTTTTTATCAAGAGGCAAGTCAACAGACATTATAGAAGGAAGGTGGCATCAACAATCTTCATAGAAATCTACCAAAATTCAAAATATACTTGTATATCCAAATCTACCAGCTGGAAACTGCCATATAAGATGACTAAAAAGGTTCTAAAGAAGTATTAAATTCTACAATTCCATGAATAGGAGTCAAAGAGCCTGTTCATAAAAAAAATTAAAAAAATGACCCATGTCTCTGTCACAAGAGAAACTGTGACTATTCAATCTATTTCATTTCATTCAGAGATTATGTGGACTATGGTAGTCTATTAAATGGAAGAATTGGTTTTCACCAAATAATTTGGAAGGATTTCTACTAAAATGAATGCTCAGAAAAGTGGGATTTCATGCTAATTGTGCTAATATCACTCTACTGTGTCCTAGCTTCTGACTCACTGGGCTTTCTTTATATAAGGTTTCTCACCAGCTCAATTTTTTGCATTTAAAGTCTGCCAATATAGCAGATTTCTCATGCTCTTCTCTTACCCAGTCTACATGATGACCTGGGACAATCTTTAATATAGCTTTATGTAGAAAAGGAGTGACAGGAAGGTGAAAAAGAGATATCAGTTCAAAAGCTTCTTGAGGCACACCTTCAACAGTATCCTCCAGAAGAGTACAGGGTATAGCAAAGGAAAAGTAAGAATTGCAAAAGTGAGAGACAGGCTCATCTACAATAACTACTCATTATTTCTCTGCCACAGGTACCCAACTGGATGCTCTTGCACTTTTAAAAACTTATTTGGTAGTCTGATAGAACCATCAACAAATGTCAGGGGAAAAGAAAAGGACCATAATAATGTTGAACTTTCAGAAGGGAAAAGACTGTTGATAAGCATTTTTTTTAGCAAGTAAGCCATGGGAAAAAATCAAGAATATTGATACAAACAGAAAAAGCTGACTGAAGAGGAGAAATGAAAGAAAAAAAGAAATCTAAATCGATAATTGCTTGCATGGAAAAGAATTAAGTAAAAAAAAATCTCCTGAGGATTAAACTATCCTAACAAATTTTTGCAAATTCTCTTAAAATATAAAAAGAACTAAGAGGAAAAGTCAACTGACTTAAGATGGAAATTAGAGCTCTTAAGAAAGTAACAAGTCTAGCTTGAATTTGAAAAAATAGAAAAACTATATTCAATAAGTCTGAAAAAGAGAATTAGAATACAAGAATTCAGTGGAAGAAAAAAATTGGAAAAGTTTAATTTTTCTTTAGAGATCAGAAGACGTGGGTCCTCTACAAATAAAGAATTCTGAAAATGAAAATTATATTGCAAAGATGATATTTAAGGATTATAGACCTTTCCTAAAATCATCATAAAAAATCTATTCTTCAAAAAATTATATTAAAACAGTCCTTAAAATTAGAATCAGTTATCAATATAGACTGACAATCTCAGATCAGAAAAAATAATCCAGCAAAGTAAGTTTAATTCATCAGAAAATATCATGGTCAAACTTCAGAAGTTACACCTCAATAAAGAAATTTTGCTTGTTGCAAGGGAAAAAATACTTCAAATTAGAAGAAGAACCAGTCAAAATGGTACAGGATTGTCCTATGCTATTCTGGGCCAGATTTGACTAAATCTATACTCTTGGTAGTTTATATTTGATATTGGAGTAAACCAAAACTCTTAGAGCTCATTCAACAGTGATAGAAGGAGATTTATTTAACCACAGCAGGCAAAAAAGTATTCATGAGCATATTGAGGATACCCTGAACTGATTTAGCTGATTGGCATTCCCTCACTGGAGTTATCCAACATGTCTTCTAGCCTAGAGTCAGAGCTACACTAGAGCATTGTATATCTGTTTAGTATTCAGAAGACTAAGAAAAAATTTATTATCCTGAGCCTTTAGTCACATGAACCAATAAAATCTTAGGAATGTTTTCAATGTTTTAAGAAAAAACTAACCTATCTTGCATGGGAGTGTAGGTAAGTAGAATGTTGGTCTCACCACATGTAATTACTCTAAGTCAAAGAAAATATTGGGGGATGGCTAGGTGGTGTAGTGGATAGAGCACCGGCCCTGGAGTCAGGAGTACCTGAGTTCAGATCCGGCCTCAGACATTTAATAATTACTTGGCTGTGTGGCCTTGGGCAAGCCACTTAACCCCATAACAAAAACTTAAAAAAATATTGGGATATCATATTCTAAAGAACAAGAGGAACCAGTTATTTCCCCAAAATGTCATATCTAAAAATTTAATGCAAATATAAAATTTTAAAAATTAGACATTCCATAAGAAGGAAGAAACCAAATCATTCATTAAAAAGAATTCAGAGGTGAACAAGATATTTAGTATGTGAAATAATCAAACATCAGAAAAAATACATACTTTCATAAAATAATAAAATATTACTAAAATTTGTTTTCATGAGTGTAGGCATATAGGGACATAGATGAAGGTTGGCGTAACGTTTTTGTAGTCTCATTTTCTTATTTAAAAAGAATTAACCTCATGCCTTAAACAGTGAATCACTATCACAAGGGGGATAAATACAGAGGAATTCCTCTCATGCAGAATGGAGAAAATGGGAGGCAAGATAATCATTTGTCAGAATCTAATAGGAGAGATGACCTAAAGGCTCAATTTACTGCCCCACCTTTAGAGAATCAAAGAATAATTATAAAACCATTCAGGGAAAGATCACAGAGCAAGGAGTTGGAGTTGTATATTGTTTAGTTGTTTTCATTGTCTCAGACTCATTATGACCCCATTTGTGATTTTCTTGTCAAAGATACTGGAGTGATTTGCCATTTCCTCCTCTAGTTCATTTTACAGATGAAGAAACAGAAAAACAGGATTAACTTTTTCTTCCGACCAAGATGGCAGAGAGAAGACAGGCACGGTTCTAAAATCTTCTGATCTTTCCTCATCTATGATATGAAATAAACCTCTTAACAGAAGTCCGATCCACAAAACCCAGAAAGAAAAGGATTTGTTTTCTGCAGTCATGGTTGAGTCTGAGCATAGAGGGTGGACTCTGTTGGGAGCACAGGACATGGAGAGCCTGGGAGCCTGGATTAGCCACAGATTAGCCTGATTAGCTGCAGGGCTGTAGCCCGGGAGTCTGAGGGCCCAAGAACCAGACCAGCTGGGGCTAGAGCATGGTCAACCACAGGGGCTTGGGTCAACGAGGGGAGCAGAGGCATCAGTGTTAGTTTTGACCCTCAGGAGCTTACCACCAGGGCTGGGTTGAGAGTTCTAGTGCAGGAGAGCTGTGGACATCATCCCTGGGCTCCTCTGGTCAGGTGGACCTGGGAGTCCATGCCTCCATTTCTGCTGAAGCCTCTTCTAGATAAAACACAGTTACAGACTACTTTTGCCCCAGACACAGGTGTGTGAGTAGAAGAACCAACTCAGCTGACAATAGGGAAAGGGATGACCTCACCCCAGAGTAAAGCCCACTATTGATCGAAGACAAAAGTATTTAACAGCTTCAAATCACTCCCTCTAGGCCAAGGGAGAGGGCCTTAATCAAGGTCACAGATACTCCAGAGAAAGCAGCCAGCACCCCCTACTGGCCAGCTGGAGAAGTTACACTCAGTGAGCAAATCCTCTGGCACCCCTACTGGCCTGCTGGAGATATTGCCCTCAGTGAGTAAAGCCTCTAGCGATCCCATAGAAAAATTCTTGGAAGGAAAAGACCCTAACTCAGAAAGACCTAGAACCTCTGAGAAGAATATGATCTGGTCTCCAGCATAGAAAGACTTCCTTGAAGAAATAAGGAAGGAATTGAAAAATCAATTAGAAAATTTGGGATAAGAAATCCAAGAGAAGTTTAGCACCTCGCAAGAAGAAAACAAATCATTGAAAAATTCAATTGGACAAATACAAAATAATAATAACTCTCTCAGATCATCAATTGGACAAATACAAAATGAGAATAATTCTCTCAGATCCTCGACTGAGCAAATGCAAAGAGAAAATAATTCTCTCAAAACCTCAATTGGTCAAATGGAAAGCTCTTTCAAAAAAAGAATTGACCAGTTGGAAAAGGAGTTGCAAAAGGTAAATGAAGAAAACACCTCTCTAAAAAAACGAATGGAGTCGGCAGAAACTATTGACTTCATGAGACAGCAAGAGCTTGTTACACGAAAACAAAAAATAGAAAAAATAGAAGAAAATGTAAAATACCTCATCACAAAACCACTGACCTCAAGAATAGATTGAGGAGGGTCAACCTCAGAAATATTGGGCTTCCGGAAAACATTGAAGAGAGAAAAAAAAAAAGCATAGACTTAATATTACAGGATCTAGTGATGGAAAATTTCCCTGATATCATAGAACCAGAGGGTAAAATAGTTATTGAATGAATACATTGATTCCCCTCCAGAAAGAGATCCTAAAATGAAAATACCAAGGAATATTGTGTCCAGATTCTAGTACTATAAGATAAAAGAAAATCCTGCAAGCATCCAGAAAGCAACAATTTAAATACCAAGGAACAGCAGTAAGAATTATGCAGGACCTGGCTGCATCAACATTAAGGGATCGAAGGGCCTGGAACGAGATATTCCAAAGAGCAAGTGAGCTTGGAATGCAGCCAAGAATCCACTATCCCGCAAAGTTGAGCCTCCTTTTTTTCAGGGGAAAAGATGGGCATTTAATGAGATGGAAGAATTCCAAAAATTCCTGATGAAAGGACCAGAGCTAAATAGAAAATTTTAGCATCAAACAGGAGGTTCAATAGACACATGAAAAGATTAAAAAAGGGGGAAGGAGAAAACAAACTGCTATCCAATAAGATGAAAGTGACTATATCCCAGCATGGGAGAAAAAAGATTCTCATAACTCTTGAGAATTGTAACTCTAACAGAGAGAATATACCTAGCCAGAAATGATGGGCACTCGTAACTTATCCATGAGACTAATATCCAGTGGGATGAAATTGGCTATAAGCCTACTTGGTAGAAAGACTCTAATAACTCTTAAGAACTGTAACTCTATTAGATAGAATATACTTAGCTAGAAGTGATGGATACTCAGAATTCCTATGACTCAGATAGAATAATTTAAAAACACCTCCTGCTTAAAATAGGGAGACAGGAAGGAGAAGGGAGGAGGGAGGGGACTGAATGGGGTAAATCTCATTACATTAAGAGGTACAAAAGATCTACGGTAATAGAGGGGAAGAAGGGAGGAGATGAGAAACATCTGAATCTTCCTCTCATCAGACTTGGCTTAAAGTTAACTTACACACATACTCAGTTAACTTAAAAAAATCCTACCTTTCAAGTATTAAAGGGGGAAAAGGGGAGGGGGGATGGAAACAGGGAGGGGGAGAAAAAAAAGGAGAACTAACAGAAGTAAGGGAAGGGAAAAGGGAAAAAGGTAAAGGGGAAACAAAGGGGAGCAGGTGGATATAGGGGGACAAACACACTGAGGGAGGTGGTATTTAGAAATAAAATACTGGGGAATATGGATTGGGGGGGATAAAAGGAGGAAAATACAAACAGAGGGAAGATAGCATGGAGAGCAATAAAGAGTTAGTAATTATAACTTTGAATGTGAATGGGATGAACCCCCCCTTAGAACGTAAGCAAATAGAAGAGTGGAATAAAAACCAGAATCCTACAATATGCTGCTTACAAGAAACTCATTTGAAGCAGAGAGATACATATACAGTAAAGGTAAAAGGTTGGAGCAAAATGTATTTTGCTACAGCTGAAGTGAAAAAAGCAGGGATAGCAATCCTTATTGGGTACAAAAACAGATAGTGTTAAGAAATATAAGGAAGGAAACTATATCCTCCCTCCTAAAAGGTACCATAGATGGTAAAGTGATTTCAATACTGAATATATATGCACCCAATGGGATAGCAATCAGATTCTTAAAGGAGAAGCTGAATGAACTACAGGAAGACATAGACAGCAAAACTCTTCTAGTAGGAGACTTCAATCTCTCGCTTTCAGATCTAGATAAATCAAATCATAAGATAAACAAGAAAGAAGTTAAGGAGGTAAATAGTTTGTTAGAAAAACTAGAAACGATAGACTTATGGAGAAAATTGAATGGGGATAGAAAGGAATATACCTTTTTCTCTGCGGTACATGGCACTTATACAAAAATTGACCATGTACTAGGGTATAAAAACCTAATGATCAACAGCAGAATGGCAGAAATAGTGAATACATCTTTCTCAGATCACAATGCAATAAAAATCATATGCAATATTGGGCCAGGGAGATATAGACCCAGAACTAATTGGAAACTGAATAACCTCATTTTAAAGAATGAGTGGATCAAACAATGAATTATAGAAAGTATTAATTATTTCATTTTAGATAATGACAATAATGAAACAATATACCAAAAGCTATGGGATTCATTCAAAGTTACTGTCAGGGCATATATTATATCTTTAAATGTTTACATGAATAAATTAGAGAAAGAGGAAATCAATGAACTAAATATGCAAGTAAAAAAATTAGAGAAAGAACAAATTACAAATCCCCAATTAAATATCAAATTAGAAATTCTAAAAATTAAAGGTGAAATTAATAAAATAGAAAGCAAAAAAATTATTGAATTAAAAAAGAAAACCAAGAGTTGGTTTTATGAAAAAAATCTATAAAATTGATAAACCTCTGGATCAATTTGGTTAAAAGAAAGAAAGAAGTAAACAAAATGGCTGGTATCATAAATGAGGAAAGTGAACTCACCACCAATAAGGAGGAAATTAAAATAATAATTCTGAATTATTTCATCCAATGCTATGCCAATAAATTTGACAATCTAAGTGAAATGGGTGAATATTTACAAAAAATATAAGTTGCCCAGGTTAAACGAAGAGGAGATTAAATACCTGAACAACCCTATCTCAGAAAGAGAAGTTCAAGAAGTCATTATTGAACTCCCTAAGGAAAAACTCTCCAGAGCCTGGTGAATTCACAAGTGAATTCTACCATTTAAGGAATAATTGGTCCCAATTCTATATAAACTCTCTGGAAAAACAGGGGAGGATGGAACTCTGCCTAACTCTTTCTATGAAACCAATATGTTGCTGATACCTAAACCAGGAAGAGTTAAAACAGAGAAAGAAAATTATAGACGTATCTCCCTGCTGAATATAGATGCAAAAATCTTAAATAAAATCTTAGCAAAATGATTACAAGTTACCACTAGGATAATATGTTTTGATCAAGTAGGATTCATCCCAGGAATGAAGGCTTGCTTCAATATTAGGAAAACTGTTATTATAATCAATTGTATCAATAACAACCCTGTCAGAAATTATGTGATCCTATCAATAGATGCTGAAAAAGCTTTTGCCAAAATTCAGCACCCATTCCTCCTAAAAACACTAGAGTGTAGGAATAAAAGGACTGTTCCTTAGAATAATAAACAGTATCTATCTGAAACCATCAACAAGCATTATTATTGGGGCGTCTAGGTGGTGTAGTGGATAAAGCACTGGCCTTGGCGTCAGGAGTACCTGGGTTCAAATCCGGTCTCAGACACTTAATAATTGCCTAGCTGTGTGGCCTTGGGCAAGCCACTCAACCCTGTTTGCCTTGCAAAAAAAAAAACTAAAAAAAACCCAAGAATTATATTAAAAGGGATGAGGCTAGAGGCATTTCCAGTAAGATCAGGGGTGAAACAAGTGTGCCCATTATCACCACTACTATTCAATATTGTATTAGAAATGTTACTATCAGCAATTAGAGAAGAAAAAAGAAACTGAAGGAAGTAGAATTGGGAAGGAAGAGACAAAACTCTCACTCTTGTGCAGATGATATGATGGTATACCTAGAGAATGCCAAGAAATCATACCAAAATCTACTGGAAACAATTAGCAATTTTAACAAAGTTTCAGGATATAAAATAAACCCTCATAAATCCTCAACTTTTCTATATATGACTAGCAAGATAAAGCAGGAAGAGCTAGAAAGAGAATCCCATTCAAAGTAACCTCAGACAATATAAAATACCTGGGATTCTGTTTGCCAAGGCAGACTCAGAAACTTTTTGAAAACAATTATAAAACACTTCTCACACAAATTAAATCAGATTTAAATAACTGCGCAAACATCAACTGCTCATGGATAGGTAGAGGTAATATGATAAAAATGAGGATTCTACCAAAACTAAACTACCTGTTTAGTACTCTTACCAATCAAAATTCCAAAAAATTACTTTAATGAGTTAGAAAAAGTTGCAAGTAAATTCATATGGAGTAATAAAAAATCAAGAATTTCCAGGGATTTAATGAAAAAAGTGCAAAAGAAGGTGGCTTTGCCTTACCAGATTTAAAATTATAAAACATCAGTCATCAAAACTATCTGGTATTGGCTAAGAAACAGAATAGTGGAACAATGGAATAGACTAGGTGCAACAGCAGGAAACAATTATAGTAATCTGCTGTTTGATAAATCCAAAGAATCCTGCTATTGGGATAAAAACTCTCTGATAAAAAACTGCTGGGGAAAATTGGAAGTTAGTATGGAAGAAACTTAGATTAGACCAACATCTCACACCCTATAGCAAGATAAGATCCAAATGGTTACAGGATTTAGACATACGAAACAAAACTATAAGCAAACTAGAAGATCAAGGACTAGTTTACCTGTCAGATGTATGGAAAGGGAAGCAGTTTATGACTAAGGAAGAGATGGAGAACATCACTAAAAACAACCTAGATGATTTTGATTACATTAAATTAAAAAGCTTTTGCACAGACAAAACCACTGTAACCAAGATCAAAATAAATATAGTGAACTGGGAACCAATCTTTACAACTAATATTTCTGACAAAGGACTCATTTCTAAAATATACAGAGAACTGAGTCAAATTTTTTTTTTAAAAAGCCATTCCCCAATTGACAGATGATCAAAGGATATGCAAAGGCAATTTACAGATGAAGAGATCAAAGCAATCCATAGTCATATGAAAATTGTTCTAAATCATTATTTATTTGAGAAATGCAAATTAAAACTTCTTTCACTTACCACCTCACACCTCCCAGACTGGCCAATATGACCAGAAAGGACAATGATCGTTGTTGGAAGGGTTGTGGGAAATCTGGGATACCATTACATTGTTGGTAGAGCTGTGAACTCATCCAACCTTTCTAGAGAGAAATTTGAAACTACGCCCAAAGGGCAACAAAAGTGTGCAGACCCTTTGATCCAGCAATACCACTGCTGGGTCTATACCCTGAAGAGATGATGAAAAAGGGTAAAAACATCATTTGTACAAAAATATTCATAGTAGTCCTGTTTGTGGGGCAAAGAATTGGAAATCAATTAAATGTTCTTCAATTGGGGTATGGCTTAGCAAACTGTGGTATATGTATGCCATAGAACACTATTGTTCTATTAGAAACCAGGAGTGATGGGAATTCAGGGAAGCCTGGAGAGATTTGCATAACCTGATGCTGAACGAGATGAGCAGAACCAGAATAACACTGTACACCCTAACAACAACCTGGGGGTGATGATCAACCTTGATGTACTCGCTCATTCCATCAGTGCAACAATCAGGGACAATTGGGGCTCTCTACAATGGAGAATACCATCTGTATCCAAAGAAAGAACTGTGGAGTTTGAACAAAGACCAAGGAGTATTACCTTTAATTTAGGCGGAAAAACTGATATCTTATTGTCTGATCATGCTATCTCTTATACTTTATGTTTCTTCCTTAAGCATGTGATTTCTTGCTCATGACATTTAATTTGGATCAATGTATACCATGGAAATTATGTAAAGATTGACAAATTGCCTTCTGTGGGGGTGGGGGGAGGGGGGCGGGGGAGGGAAGTAAGGTCAGGGGCAAAACTGTAAAGCTCAAAATAAATAAAATCTTTATTAAAAAGAAAAAGAAAAACAGGATTAAGTGATTTACCCAGGGTCACAGAACTAGAATATTCTGAGGCTGGATATGAACTCAGGATTCAGGTCCCTTCATTCTATTACTGTGCTATCTAGCTGCCCAGAACTGTGTATTTCTTGGCACTATAGTGCCAATTTGAATTCATTGTGAAGTGAGCACAAAATAGCAAGAAAAGATGGGAAAAAATCTAGTAGTAAAATATTCTGAAAGTAATGTATGAGAGTTGCATACTTTAAGAAATTAGTTTTCCAAGTGAGGGTCATATATGTTACTATCATATGATGGCAAAAGTGACTGGAACCCCAGGGAAATATGACTCAGAGAATATTGAAAAGAGTCATAGGTTCAGAAAGAGACTTCCATGACCTCAAAAAAGATTAGCAAGGAGGGAAGAAAAAGAACAGCATCAGACTTTCCTATATGCCCAACAGCTGCCTCTGTTGGGAATTAGCATTCCTGAAGAATTAACATTCTAGAACAGGAATTCTCTCCCATATTATTCATGCTTAGATTTCATGAGGTCCATGAATATGAATGGGAAAAAATTACCATCTTTATTTTCATTTATTGCTAATATCTAGCATTTTCTTCAATTGTTAAAAAAAATATTCTGAGAAGTTTTCCATTGGGTCCACCATACCACCAGAAGAGTCCATGATGCACACAGCAAACTAAGAATCTATTTTCTAAAGAATCCTAGTAAAGCCTGACCATCACAGCCCATTTTGGGAGGACTCTCCTCCTTTGGGTTGATTACTCAATGCTTCAAGTCTGAATAAGAGGTAATGTTGATGAGAGGTAGAGAAAAGAAATCTTGATCTTCTGGCTTCAAGCTTCAAAAGAGAAGAAAGGTCATTCTAATCCTTCTGCAAGTTCCTGAAGGGAGAAAAACTGTGGGAAGAAGTCAACAAGTAGAGGAGTTGGCACATTGATCATGCCTGTATTTGTAGCTTACTACACTTGAGCCTTTGGGGAATTTTCCCTTGGATGAGATCTGAAACACTCTCTCTTGATTGAGCTTAGTTATATCACTCCCAGTGAGAGAGTTCATTCTCTCAGGATTGTCTAGATTCCCCTATGTATACTTTTTTTGCATTCCCCTATGTATACTTATTCTGTTTTGCCATCTATTTGGGCAAATGGATTTATTCACTATCTGTTGTATTGTCATTGTGGAACTGTGTGATGCAATAGGAAGGGGGCTTGGGAAATTCCTTCCTTATTAAGGGATAGGTATAGCATTTATCTAAAGATTTCTCTCTTTATATGTCTGCCTCTGTCTCTGTCTGTCTCTGTCTCTCTGTCTCTGCCTGTCTCTCTGCCTCTCTCTGTGTGTCTGTGTGTCTTTGCATGTGTGTGTATGTTTGTGTGTCTGTTTGTGTGTGTGTGTGTGTGTGTGTGTCTGTGTGTCTGTGTGTGTAAGCTCCCCAGGAAATGGCCATGTGGCAGGAATAACATGACCTCATCTCCCTGTTGATTTAAGCATGTTGATCTCCATGTTAATGTAACTTCTCTTCTCTTTTCCAATGCTGGACTCCCTGCCATTTTCATCTCCCGTCTTTCCTCTAAATTTCATCAGTTTTCCTTTTTTAAAACTTGATCATTCTTTTCCTAGTTTTTCCTGCTTGCTATTCCCCCCATTAGAGTCAAAGTCTCTCTCTGTTTCTGTCTCTCTCCCTCTGTCTCTCTCTCTGTCCCTCTCTCTCTCTATCTTGCTGTCTCTGTCTTGCTGTCTGTCTCTCTCTCTCTCCCTCTCTCTGTCTGTCTCTGTCTGTCTCTCTGTCTCTATGTCTCTTTGTCTCTCTTTCTCTGTCTCTCTCTCTGTGTCTCTGTCTCTCTGTCTCTATTTCTCTGTCTCTCTGTCTCTGTCCCCCCTCTCTCTGTCTTGCTGTCTCTCTCTCTGTCTGTCTTGCTGTCTCTCTCTGTCAGTCTTGCTCTCTCTCTGTCTGTCTTGCTGTCTTTCTCTCTCTCTCCACTCTTTCTCTGTCTCTGTCTCTGTCCCTCTCTGTCTCTGTCTCACTCTCTCCTCTCTCTCTCTGTCTCTCTCTCTCCACTCTCTCTCTGTGTGTGTCTCTCTCTCCACTATCTCTGTGTCTCTCTGTCTTTGTCTCTCTCTGTGTGTCTCTCTGTCTTTGTCTCTCTTTCTCTGTCTCTGTCTCTCTCTTTCTCTCTCTCTCTCTCTCCCCCCCTCTCTCTCTCTCCCAAAGGAGCAGACTGACCAACCTATGGTCTGATTCCTTTCAAGGATCAGTCTCCCTTGGAGAAGGGTAGAAGAAGGCAACTCTAGGGAAATCTATTCTTGCCTCTCTTTAAGTTACATTAGGTACATATGAGCAAACAATAAAGCCCACTCAATGCAAACATACTTTTACAAATCCAAACTTTTACAAAAGAATGGATAAGAGACAAGAAAGACAGTAGAATGAGAACAATTCTTTTTGGAAAAGGGCACTGTAAATTAATGTCATTGATGAAGAATGGAGGAGGTGATAGCCAGGGAACAGGTGGTATTAAATCTTATATTCATGTCTAAACAAGGAGAGGGTAAGCTGAAAAGGCAAAAGGAAAGAAAACAGTAATCAAAGTAAACTGAAGCATACAATTAGGTAGAAAAATAGGAATCAAGAAGTGTTTCAGGAAGAAATTAGGTCTGATTAACATATGCAAAAAAACTCCACATAGGTTAAATGCTGACTTGAAAGAGGAGTTATACATCCTCACAACACAGTTATACATACAGATGTGTGTTTAAATTCACATTTGCACATACATTTATAGGTGTATGTGTATATATATGTGTATATGTTTATATGAAATATAACACACAAAAATAATTATAATCATATACTTTGCTGGATTAAATTCATCAACAAAAAGAAAAAATAATTGAAAAGTATATAAGGAAACAAACCCCAATATCTTCTTCTTTCAAAAAATCCTCAAAGCAGAAAGGTATACTAAAAATTATGAGATAAAACAGAATGTTAAGTAGGAGTTGGAATCATGAATTCAGATAAGGCAACAATAAAATTGATAAAAATAAAGAAAGATACATAGAAAAAATATATTATATTTAAAGGTATCATAGAAAATGAAGAAATAATAATATTAATTTTATACGTATCTAATGGCAGCATGGTTAAATTTTTTAAAGCAAAAGCAAAATTGCAAAAAAGATATTGATAGTAACTGTTATAGCAAAAACTTAAATTAGCTTTAATCCAATAACTCAGTTTTGAGGTGTGAATATGCAATTAGGAACTTATGTATCATAAAATCCAATTTTAAACTATTTTTATGATTAGAAATTATAAGAACACATATTAAAATAATATACTCTAAAAGTTTAAAATTTTGAATTCTTTTAGATCAAAATGTGAAAAGCAGCATTAAAAGAATCAAGTAGAAGTATAAAAGAAATAATTCCATCCTGTCTTTACATTCAGTGAACCAGGAGATGCCAGGAGAGCATTCTGCATATAGTGATAGTCCTTCAGAAATCAGTCAGTATGGTGTTTCAGAAGGAAAAAAAACACAATCAATCAACTACATTTCTTGCAGGTCATGAAAGATCAGTATTGCTCTTTTGATAGTCATTTTTCTCTTCAAGCTAAGAAGATGAGTGAAAGGGCAGAGGTGGAAGAAGAGACTCATTATAATCATAATGGCTTCAGGACTGTGGGTATATTCTCTCTCTTTCAATGGTTCTCATGCTCCTTCCCAATGACTGCTAATCTTCAATCACAATAACACCATAAGATAGGAGACTTTAGGTTATCCTCTCAGAGCTAGAGAGTTTAAGTTATCCTCTCAGAACTAGATAAATACAACCAAAATATTAAACAGAGTGAGCCAAAACATATAGGACCCAACTAAAACAGTTACTAAAAGAAAACATATTTCTGACAACTGATATTTTAACAATAAATATAAAATTTCTGAACTAAGTATGCAATTATAACACTGAAATTCTCAGAAGTCATCATTCTTGATGACTTAGATTTTCATTCACTAACAGGATGTTACAAAAATTTTTGCAGGCATTTTTAATTTTTCTTATTTGTGATGATCTAATCAATCATCAATCAATCAATAAGATTTTATTAAGTGCCTACTATGTATCACATTATATATCTACAAGTATAAAGAAATTATCTCTACTCTCAATGAACTAACATTCTAATCTTAGATGACTTTGCTTGCTTGGGTTTTTCATTAATATTTCTTTTAACATATTCTCTCCCATTCTATATTTCTTTTATATTTTTCAAATGACTCCTAATCTTCCATAATTTTTCTCAGTAAGATTTTATAAACATTCACAGTTAACATTACCTTTGACTGCCCTCCCTCTGTGCTTGATAATTAGTTGAGCGTTTGCTTGTCCAAGTCATTTGTTAGTCTATTTTAGTCTTCTTATGACAATTTATTTAAATTAGAAAAACTTCAGTATGAATATATTATAATCCATATCAATGTGGATTTTCTATTCACTGCCCAAATGATATTTATAAAGCCTGATACATAGAAGATCAAACAAGGCACACTTAAAAATGCTAATGTCCTTCCTTCCTCACCATTATTATTATCAAAAACTTTTTAAAATAGATCAGGATTAAATTGTTTCAATTGCATGCAGTATTTTTTCATTATTATTTTTTCTTCTGTTTTATACAAATTTTGATTTTGATTTTAACAAATTGGTAGCCTGGGTAATATAGATAACGATTAAGAAATGACTTCTACTACATTAATGAGGGTTTTTTTTTAATCCTGTCTTAAAATATCATCTATTTCATTAATGAAGTTATTCAATGTTCACCATGTCCAGTGTTTACAATTCTGTTTTTGAAGAAAATTCATGATATAGAGTTGTGAGTTTTCTGTATAGTGTTTACATCTTTGGTCTTTCTCTTTCCTCATTTCTGATCCATAACTTCTAATATACTTTGACTATCTTCAAAGAGTCATTCAACAAGCATTTATTAAGCATTAACAAGCATTATTACTATGTATTTTCAAATATGATTGTGCTTCTGACAGAAGGGAAAGTCCAGATGGAGGATGAATTTTAAGGATTTGTTCAGACATTTTTAGTTTGACATGTCTATGGGATATAGAGTTTGAAATTGTAGGATTGGAGCTCAGGGTGCTAGAAATGGATATACAGATCTGGGGATTATCTAAATAATAATCTATACAATTAAACTCCCAGGTGCTACAGAGGTCACCAAGAGAGTATATAGACAGAAGGTCTAGAACAGAATCTGAGGGGCATATTCACAGTTAAGAGGTAAAAATATGAATAATGTTTCAAAAAAGAGGTTGAGGAGACTTTAATTAAGTAAGAGGGGAACCATGAGAAAAAAACTGTCAAAAAAACTCAGTGATCCTTACTGTGGCTCCTTGATATTTAAATTGTTTCTTTCTGGCTGCTTGCAGGATTTTCTCTTTTATCTGATAGTTCTGCAGTTTGGCCACAACATTCCTTGGTGTTTTCATTTTAGGAGCTTTTTCTGGTGGGGATCAATGTACTCTTTCAATAACTACTTTGTCCAATTGTACTTTCTAAGGTTTTGTTTTCTTGTTGCAAGGTATTAATTGTCTCTCCCAAATTTCTAAGCTCCTTCCTTATTTCTTCAAGGAAGTCTTTCTGTGCTGGAGACCAGATTGTATTCTCAGAGGTTCCAGGTCTCTCTGAGTTGGGGTCTTTCCCTTCCAGGAATTTTTCTATGGATCCACCTTTCTGCTGACCCTTCTTCATTATGCTAAGACCTTGATTTGGGGGGGGGGGCTGGTTCACCTGGGCTTGAGATCGCTAAAGGCTTTACTTAGTGAAGTTTATCTGGCTGCCCAGTAGGAGGTGCTGGTTGCCCTCTCTGGAGTGTCTTTGACCTTGGTTGGGAGGCCTTCTCCCCTTGCCAGAAGGCAGGAGTTGGAACTATTGAATTCTTTTCCCTTCAATCAATGGTGGGCTTTACCCTGGCCTGATGTCATTCCTCAGCTGGGCTGGTTCTTCTGCTCACACACCTGGGCCTGAGGCAGAAGTAGTTTGCCTTTGTTTGGGGAGAGGCCTCTATGCAATGGAGGTGTGCCCTCAGAGTTTCTCAGACCTGAGGAGCCTAGGGATGGTGTCTGCAGAAATCCTGCACCAGAATACTTCCCCCAGCCTGGTCCCAGAGCTCCAGGGGGACAGTACCAACACCTATGCCTCTGTTTCCCCATGGACCCAAGCCCCTTTTGTCCAGTCCCACTGCTGATCCAGCAGGTCTGGCTCTCAGGGCCCTCAGACTCCAGGTTCCAATTCAGCTGTTAATCTGGCTGATCCAGGGCTGATCCTCCCTCTGAGCCCCGACTCACCCACCCAGATTCGTCCAAGGCTACTGTGGGAGACAAATCCTGTGGTAGATGTTCTTTCTCCTCGCTTTTCTTTCTGGGTTTTCTGGATTGGATTTCTTTTAAGAGGTTTGTTTCATGTGATAGTTGGCCAAGAGATCAGGAGACTTTAGAACTGTGCCTGTCTTCTCTCCACCATCTTGGCCGGAAGACCCTGTCTCCTTTTATAAGAGACTAAAGATAATTTTTGATTGAGAGAGATCTAGGACTCTGTCTAGGTTGAACTGAGATTTCTTACTCCAAATAAGAGAATCTATTAATTCATCTGCATAGCTTCTTTGATTTCTATTTGCTATCAGCTTGAATAATTGAGGTTATTTCCAGTTCATTATATGTTGTCTTTGTGTAACTGGTATTTGATGGGGAGGAAATCTATAGATTGGGACACACTTTCCTTATTAAGAGCTAAAGAATAAGATTTCAGATTGAACCTAAAACTTATTTCCTCTATCCTCCCAATATATGAGAAGGCTTAGCTTTATCTATATAGCTATAGACAGATATATATATATTACTATATATGTCAGAATTATATGACACGCAAGTATATGTGTGGGTGTGTGTGTGTGTGTGTGTGTGTGTGTGTATAAGAATGTGTATATGTGCAATTCTGACCAGATATCCCAACCATCTGAGGTAAATGAAGTATCTGGTCTTGTGATCCAATTTCCTAACTTCCCCGTTTGCCAAGAATCAAAATAACCCTTGGAGAAGGGTGGGTAGAAGAGGCCCTAGAGAGATCTGTCCTTGCCTCCCTTAAGCCACATCTAACCTACATGGAGAAAGCATAGCACACCATCTCTTATGTTTGGAAAAAATTTATTGGGAAAAACACTGGACTTGAAAGCCACCTGGAATTAAACCACATGATATATTAACCTGGGACACCACATGATAGGTAGACAGAATTCTTGACCACCGTGATTGGTGGACGGAATTTTTGGGTACACTATTCACAAAGGCAGAGAAAATAACACACAAGGGAGGCTGCAAGATGGGGAGGGGAACAAATTGTTTCTGAATCAAGAAGAAATTTAATCTGCGAATGTTGCTGAGGAGGGAAAGAAAACCTGCTTTCAATTTCCTACTTCTTTATTTAGATTTAAATGGCAGCCATTTCTACTCTCTTGAAGGAATATAAGTGCAAGTGCTATCAGCACTCTACATTTTTATACCCTGCCTTTGTTATTTCCCTAAACAATCTTGTCCCTTCAAATCAAATGAAATAAATATAGGTATAGGTAAAATAATATAATAATAAATTAAAATATGAAAATAAATATAAAATTATAAAAAATACAAAATAATTTTTAAATATAATAAATAAATAACAAATAAAATGATATAAATAATGTAGGTAAAATAATTATAGGTAAAATACTTTACTAACTTTAAATCGGAATATAAGGAGTATTATTATTATCATCATCATCATACTCATCATCATTCCCTTACAACTCTGCATTTGATAATTCTGTGTTTGGGTCTTCTTCCCACATTTTACTATATGTTCCATAAAGTCAGACTTATTTGAATCATGTATGTCTCTACTACCCAGGCCCTTAATAAATATTTATTGAATTAAATTTCACAGGTGACTAATATGATACTCAGAAAAGGGAAGTGATTTGCACAAGATTATCTAACCAATTATTGACTGGTAGAATTTGAGTTACCTCTCTTGGAATGGTGATCAGAGTAGAGGAAATATGGGAGAGGCTAAAGAATATAGTTCTATTAGAACCCTAGAAATACCTAATCAAAAATTCAATTTTTAATCTAAATAAAACCCTGGAGATATTTAATACTTATGTAAAACAAAGAAAAAAATTTAAATTTGGGCCAGTATCTTAACTTACCTTCCTCCTACACCTCCTTTTCTGAAAAATTGCAAGCTACTTTAGTATTATATTAATAACAAGGAAGGGGGAGAGCTAGATAGTAGAATGGATAGCGCACTAGCCCTGGAGTCTGGAGGATCTTAGTTCAAATCTGGGTTCAGACACTAGACACTTACCAGCTATGTGACCCTGGGCAAGTCATTTAATGCTGATTGGCTCATCAATTAATAAATAAATGAAGAAAGAAAGAAAGAAAGAAAGAAAGAAAGAAAGAAAGAAAGAAAGAAAGATGAAAAAAGGGGAACTGGTGGCATATTTGTGCAAATCAAATATAGTATAGGGAAGTAAACACATCTTTGATCAAGAAAATGTCTATTTGATGACTAAATTAATGATATATGTTCAAGGTCACAGCTTCAAAACTCAATTGAGCCCCTGTGTATGTAGTTAGGTGACTTGTTGACTACATTTATTGACTTGTAGTAAAATCATTGTAAATGGCCATATACTTTCTTAGTAATTTTAATGGTACAGCAACATAAACAAACATTAAAATATCAATGCTCAGTTTAATATAGTAGTGGAATGGTGGTAAACCTACTGCCTAGTAGTATAGTAGAAGGGAGAATAGGACATGAAAGTGGTTGAGCAGGTAGAGTTTACCCACTGTGATTGCTAGTTAAGTAAATAAGTTGAGGGCTAAAGTTGAGCCCTCTCATCTACATAACCATTTGTTTCATCCAGTCTGCTCTCTACTCCAGTCAGTTGGAATCTTATTTTCCTTTCTTTCCATCTCCATGCATGCTCAACCACCATATGGGTTTTAGTTCTACATGCTTTCCTTGCTTTCTTTTGCAGGAACTGTGCCTAGCCTCCTCTTCACTTCCCTCCCAGATCCTTCACATTCTCTGAATTAGAATGTAAGTTCCTTTCAGGAAGCATTGTCCCATTCTTTGTATTTATTTTCCCTTCACTTATGACAGTCCTGGCAGTAGGTAGTATTTATATCCTTTCCCTCACACAGGCACAGACATTGATCTCCACTAATAAGAAGAGAATTTCATACCAAGGAACTTTGGGACTGGGATTTCACTTTAAAAATGTTTGTTATTTGATTCTCAGTGAATACCCCCCCCCTGCCCCGAGGTCAAATATATCTAAAACCTTAGGGAACCTGTAGTAAATGGTAAGCTTGTCAGTCTTTTCTCAGCTGCCTTCCTAGTCTCCATGGCAATGTGTATGGGGGAAAGGGCTACACATTGATGAAGTCACATAGGGGGAAAAACACTTCATTTTCCATAGTGGTAGAGGGAGAGGAAACACTGTTATTTCCTCTCTGTCCAACAGTCCCCTTCTTCTATCACTGGCTCAGCCCCCAAAGTGTCTGTACACCATATTGGCATAGGGTAAAAAGACCCTAAACATCAAAAGCCTGGTTCAGGACACTCGCATTCCTTAAAGAAGAAAACCTTCATTCATCTCTCCCACAATTATTCTTGGCTCCCAGCACAGCAAGCATTTTGTTGATTTAGAAACAACAATAACCAGTCCCACTCCACCAGATGCCTCTGAACTATAAAGCTGATTCCGAAAACACTCTGCCAGTATCTCCAGCATATAGAATCCTACATGAAAAGCTCTACCACACCACTTTAGTACAGGCAAGACAATTTAAAAGATAATTGATAATTAAGGAACATTTCCTTTTATCTAACCACCCTTTTATTCTTGGCAAATGGAGGCATAGGATTTACATCATAAAGACAACTTTTTCATTTTCCCCCCTCTAGATTTCTACAGACAATTCCCATGTGTGGGAAAATCCAACTCCTGATGGAGTAATGTAAATATACTACAAGTGTGCATAAACAGCAACATTTAGAAGCAGAGTTTCAGAAGTGCCTGTTTCTGCAGACTAATTTTAATGTTTAAATCTGCATATATAATCATCACTTAATCATATGCTAAGTGAGGACCCTTGTAACCAACTACTTGGTTTCCACTTGTAAACACACCTGTTTGTGTTCATAAATAGCTTTTTTTCCATAAACCTAAAAAGCAGTAACTTAAAAATTAAGTCAAGGAAAATATTACCTGAACTAAATTTGTTTTTGAGTGTATCTAGTCATCTGTTACCTTCAACCTTTAAAAACCTTGGACTCTTTTCAAAGGACTGCATAGATAGGCATATTGATTTTCATAATCAGGGCTATAAATAGAACAGAATGACTGGAGCTTTGTCCCAGGGCAGGAAAGGTAGAAGGCAACAATAGCACCATGCTAAGCCATGCTGGTAAATGTTTAACAGCTGGGTTAAAAAAAATACACACACATATTTTTAAATTTAATCTGAACTATTCACACATTTTCCATTACTTTCTTGAATCAAGACAATCAACAAAATAATAAATCAAGTCCTGAGTTGTAGTGTTTGCTGATTTTCAAGGTGAATGAAGGTACTCTGAGAATTTAACATTAGGTTCTCAGGAGTCAGTAAGATCTGTTCCCAAATTCCCTAAAGGACATGTTTGGGGTTTTTTTGTCTACCCTGCTCCCAAAGTAGTGAGAGCTTCATCTCATTTGACTTTCTCCCTCTTCAATTTGACTTTCTCCCTCTTCAAACTCATGTCCTCCTTCAAAAACTCCTTTACACTAGAGTCTTCACTATAGATGTGCTGGAGAACACAATAGCCAGTTATTAAAATTTTCATGTGGAAAACTCAGAAATCAGTAAAAGCTAAAAATCAGGGTATGATTTATTGTTTTGTTGGTTGTCTACAGTTTAAAAAGTGATGGGGAAAATATTGGTTGTGAAGATTAAACTTTAAAATGTCCTGTTTTTCATAGATCCAATTGTTAAACATTTACCAACATACCCATGGTTTGTACTGTCAGGGAGCTAAAGTCAACCCCTTCTCCAGCTACAACAATTTCTAGACCTGACTGCTCAAGACAAAATGGAGAAAAGAAAATGAGAGGGACAAAATGAACTTGAGCTTTTTCTGACCCTATTACTTTTATGAGACTATTATTATTGGACTCATTAGGAACAAGGAAACTAGAATCAACTATTAAACACAGGATTGCAGACTGGGCTGCTCTGCCTGTCATTCATCAGCCATGACTTAAAGGGGATCTTTCTATGGCATTTTGTCAGAAATTAAACATTTTTTGGCAATAGACAATTTGAAAAGACTGAGAAAATGATGAAACATGAGTTACCAAGGGGGAAAAAAGGGAGAATATAAAACAGCCTTCATGAAACAAAGCTCAATTTCTTTGCTACGTTCTAGTTTCCTGTCCTCCTCCCCCATCTAAACCTTCCTCCCCCATTAGATCATGCAGGGAGGAAAAATGTATGATTATCATATCTATTCCCATGACAGCTTCATTCATAGAAGGAAGGAAGGAAGGAAGGATGAGATAGAGAAAGATTTCATTACCTTGAGTAAGTAATAATTGCCATAAAGCTAAGCATCTTAAAGGTACTTAGCTGTGGATTATGGATTAAAATTACAGTGCTTTATTTCTCTGTCAAGCACAGTGTTATAACAAGATACACAGGGTTTACACTGGTCTCTTAGGAGGAATAAGGAACACAGAATCTATTTAACTAGTTATATGTTTTAGCCACTGAATTCAAAGGCAATATATGGCAGAGAGGATGTTGGGGGCTTTGGGGGAACTTTACCACTTAAAATTTAACAAAATGCCAAGATTCTTGGTCATTGTGTTTAATTTGTGCTGAGGATCAGACCAACATCAGGGGTAACCGAGAATTTGCTTGATAGCCTATGGAAGAACTAACTTGTTTAGTTACTTTGATTGTGTCTTAACTATTTGTGATCCAATGAGGGGTTTTCTTGGCAGACTGGAGTAATTTGCAATTTCCTTCTCTGGTTCATTTTACAGATGAGGAAACTGAGACAAACAGGTTTAAATTATTTTCCCAGGGTCACAGAGATAATAAATATCTGAGATTTGACTCCAGATCAAGCACACTATTCATTATAGCACCTAGTCTTACAATGGGAGTCTTCTCCTTATTGCTGCTTCTTGATTTGACTTCAGTACAACACATATTCCTTTCTATTATGCTGTTCCTCTCCCTCTTTCATGTACCCTTCCATGTTGTATTGTCCTGGAAAAAGCCAAATAAATAAAATAGAACTGACATCCTTGAGGAAGTGTGTCAACAAGTTCTGTCCCTGGTGTTCCATGATCTCTTCACTATTACCTTCACTGGATTTCCACTTCCATACCTGTTTCTTTATATATATTTAAAAGGTCTTTTAATGACTTTTCTGCTATCATGCTTTGTTGTCCATAGCTGTTAACATTTAATGTCTACTCCTGAAGTTCTATTTCGGGTGTTTGAGAAGGAAATAAACTCTTCAGTTCTTTTTTTCTTATGAAAAATGTTTTATATATTTATTATTAAATGTCCATCTTCTTTTTTCATTTATAACTAAACTCAGATTTGCAGATTATGTACATTTGCTCTAGTCTCAGTTCCATAGTTCTTTGGAATACATTATTCCATTCTCTCCTAAGTTTTTCATTATTGGGGAGGTACCCAATAGTCTATAGCCAATTGTCTAGAAGTATTTTAATTTCCCTTCCTTTATGTTTACATGTATTTCTCCTAATGGCTTGCAGAATTTGTTTCTGAAATGATTTGTTAAATTTAAGCCACTCAGGTACAGAATCTTGTGGTTCCATTCTCTCATGTTTCACACAGTCTTCTGTCACATTAAGTGTTGGATCATTTTCCTTTGTTTTGCAATATTTCTTCATAGTTGCCTGAACTCGTTTACTAGAACTGGAATTCATATTCCCTTCTGATGCTATGTTCTCCTGTAAATCTATCTGCTTATTTTAAAAGTCTTTTTTGATTATGGTGGTTTGGATTATGGGGTTTTCTTGGGCAATATATCTCAAAGCATCTCAACTTCTTTACACATTAAGCAATTTATATTTCTCTCCCCCAAGTGACTTTGAATGATAAAAAACTTCTTCTAGCTGAATGCTGTGCTCTTTTCCTTGGACTTAAAACCTATCCTGGTACCCTATTCCCTCTGTTCTTTAGTTCTCTGGTCTGGCACTGGGGTATGGAGTTATCTGCTATGATACAACTTTAGAATTGTGGTCCCCAATAGACTTTTTGCTCCTGAAAGACCATTACCATACTGCCTCCCTGTTGTAGTCAGAATAAACTCCCACATCCTAGAGTTGGGCTCTCCAAAGCACTGGAAAGGGGACCAGAATGTGGAAGTGGGTTTTGTTGCAAGTTCATATATCAAAACCTTCTACCCCTTAGCATAGTCTTCCTGTTGATAAAGTGGGAAGTATGATAGATGTGTTGAGTTCAGGGTCTGTAAACATCAATTCATTGAATTTTGTGGGATGAGGGGGTTAAAACTTTGTTTAAAAATTCCTGATGCAGCAAACTGTGGTATATGTATGTCATGGAACACTATTGTTCTATTAGAAACCAGGAGGGACGGGATTTCAGGGAAGCCTGGAGGGATTTGCATGAACTGATGCTGAGCGAGATGAGCAGAACCAGAAAAACACTGTACACCCTAACAGCAACATGGGAGTGATGTTCAACCTTGAAGGACTCGTTCATTCCATCAGTGCAACAACCGGGAACAATTTTGGGCTGTCTGCAAAGAAGAGTGCCATCTGTATCCAGATAAGGAGCTATGGAGTTTGAACAAAGTACAAGGACTATTCCCTTTAATTTAGAAAAAAAAAAACAAGATATATTATTGTCTGCTCTTGTTACCTCTTAGACTTCTCTTCTCTTCTTTAAGGATATGATTTCTCTCTCATCACACCCAATTTGGATCAAGGTACAACATGGAAACAAAGTAAAGACTGACAGAGTGCTTTCCATGGGGGGGGGAGCAAGATTGGAGGGAAAATTGTAAAACTCAAATAATATCTTTAATCAAAATAATTTTTTAAGATTTTTGCAAGACAAATGGGGTTAAGTGGCTTGCCCAAGGCCACACAGTTAGGTAATTATTAAGTGTTTGACACCAGATTTGAACCCAGAACCCACTCCTGACTCCAAGGCTGGTGCTTTATCCACTATGCCACCTAGTCACCCCCAATAAAAATAAATTTAAAAAAAATTCTTGATGCCTTAGAAGATGGCGAGAGAAGAATTTACTTTACCTTTGATTTTTGCATAATTTTTGTTGTGGAAAGGTTTGAGAAGTCACAGAAATAAGAAAAATGCTTATTCCTCCATATTAATTCTTATATAAAATCAAACGTTCATATCTTTCTCTGATTATCAGTTTTATTATTGCAGGATATGTCACCTTGCTTTTCATTTTGATTGCTTTTATTCTTTAGAACAAAATAATGAGGGGTTTTTTTTTTTGGACTTTCCGATAGGTGCAGAAAAATGTAACATTGTAATTTTTTTCCTTTATAATTGAAAGACTTTCTCTTGGTTTCTTGTAAAGTATGATGTGTCTAATTGGAATCATTAAATTTAACTATTATATATCTATATTTCAATTATTTTTTTCTGGAATGGATAACATTCTTTCATTTGGTGTTCTGTTTCTAGTTATGAAACTTTTGAACTCCATATTTCATTCAGTATTTCATATATCACATTATAGTGTTATCATTTTTTGATTTGTCATTTTCTTCTGGAAGATGCATGATCCATAATTTGTCTTTATGTTTTCTATGTTTAAATTCAATATGTTTTACTTTCCTTGAGATCATATTTCCTTTTATCATTGTTGCTTTTTCTTTCTCTTTTTTTTAAATTGTCTTTCAATTCTGTCTTTGCATTTTCAATCAGTCATTCTCTGTTTTGGAGAGTGAAATTTGCTACTGCGGATTCAAAGGTTTTTTATAATTCCATTTGTTTGCTTGCATAAATACTTCTTTAGCAATTCTTTTTTTTTTCTTGAATCATTTTGGAAAATCCTGAAATGGTTTCATGCTCTCTTAGAAACCCATAGAATCTACTTCCTTATCAGAAGTCAATTCCTTTTCTTTTGTCTTCCAATACTTATTTTGCAATGTTTAGTCATATATGTCTGGAGGCCATATGCACTTCCACTAGTAAAGTCTTCTCCATTAATATAGCTGCTAGTATAAGCATAAGTATATAACTGAATTTTCCTCCCCCTGAGACATTTGGTAATTTCAGGAGATTTTTTTTTAGTTTATATTACATTATTGCTCCCCTTTTGACTCCTTCCCCTTCTGTGGCAGATTTTTCAAGAACTGGACCTCATAACTATCTCTATCTCTTTCCATGCTGGGTAATTGGCTTTTCATTGATTTCAGTCTCTCTCTCTCTCTCTCTCCAAATTACTTCAGAAGTGGGGGAAAAGAGAGAGGTCTCAACTGTATGCCAGCAACATTTCCTTTTATATATGTTGGCACTCTGCTCCACTTCACTCTATATCTTGATTCTCTGAATTAAACATTACTGCACTGCTGATGGGATGTGGTCACTTTCATCTATTTCCCTCTCTTCTTCATAGTTGAGGGATGAGAAAATAAAGGAATGGTGCAGACTGAATTAGCAATAAAGATATTGCTAAGTGGATCTTCACGTATGAACATGTTGGTCCTGTTTTAAAGCCCTGTCAGAGTGTGTAGGACCAAGTGGGGAAACAGTTGTTTGGTATTTAGGGATTAGCATTCTTTGCTTTTAATTTATCAAGTTATTAGCTTATTAGTATTCCAGGTGTCTTAGACTTTGAGGATATTTATAGGTGCTTTACCTCTTATGCAAAATTCTAATTTTTGAGAGATATGAAAAGTAGAGAGGTTTGGACACATGAACTTAAGGAGACTAAGAACTTGCCCAGAGTAACAGGTAGAAAACATTAGAAGCTAGATTTTATCTTATTAATACTGACCACATAGCTGGTACTGGTTCCATAAGCTTTGAACAGTCATCAATTGGAAAATGACTTTTGATCTTTTAATTTTGATATGTTACATCCTATAATCATGGATATCAGATCCTTATTAGCTATATTCAATGAAAAGATTTTCTCCCTTACATTCCTCTTTTTGTATTTGTTATGTTAATGTTATTCTTCATCGGTCTTTAAGTTCCTTATTTGAAGCAAATTTTGGGCTCTTTTCTAATTCATCTTTAAAATTATTTCCATTGTCTGGGTGATTTAAATTCATTATTATTAAAGTTTATTGTTGTTTCTTTTCCTTTCTGTTAGTTCCTGTTATTTTATTTCTTCTTATTTTTAATCAAATTTAGGTACACACATTTGTAATATGATAGAAAGAACACTAATAAAAATAGTCAGAAGACCTAGCTTTGAATCCTTTCTCCTAGACAAGTTACTTAAGCTCTCTTGAACTTTAGTCATTCATCTTTAGAATAAAGAAGTTGGAATAAATGACTTCTAATTCCCCTTTCAACTCCTAACCTTAAACCAATCTTTTTTCCCCCATGGAAAGACATTTATCCCTCTGACAGACCTAGAATATTGGAATTTTCCTTTTGAAGAAAAACTGTATAAGATACTTTCTATTTAGTTGTTTAAACAAAATAAATCTTTATTATCTACTGTGTACAGGGTCTAATGCATTGGGAATAAAAACAATAAAAAGATGGGGGATTTTGGTGTTGGTTTTGTTCATGTTACTTGCAATCTAGAGGGAGATACAACAGTTAAAAAGATGATTAAACAAAATAAAATTTAGGGAGACAGAGTCCTAATAATAATAGGAATCAAAAAAAAGATTTTGTGTAGGAGATAGCCCTTGATTGTACCTTTGAAAAAAGCTAAGAATTCAAAGAGGTAGATATGAGGCATAGGGCATTCTGAATATAGGAGCACTGAAGCAAGAATTAGAATTTTGATGTATGGGATCAAACTGCTGTCAGGCCAGTTTGTCTGGAGCATACTCTAGAGTGTTCATGTGGCCCCTATAGCTTCTAGCATTGCTTCTCCTATGAATTAATGCCAAAAAGTGAGGTAGGGAAGAAAGGAAATGGTGTTGAAGTACCTCTTGAATTCATGAATATGCTTTCAGCTATTTTCGGACCCTAAAAACTTTTTCAGGTTTTTTCCAAGGTATCAGTAGGGGGGTGTTTAATGATGACTATGCAATGACACCTACTGATTGCTAGGAAATGTTTCTGTTCTTAACAGTTGTTGGCTATTTCTGTGTGGGGATGGCCTCCAGGATTGGTTTATATAATATGACCCAAAAGAATTCCATGTCTTCCTGAATAAACTTGTCAGTTTTCCAATTTTGTACACAAGTAGCAGTGCTCAAAGGCATACTAATACATTTTATACCAATTAGATGTGTTCTTTTGTAGTTCTTGGAGTAGACAATGAATATAACTACACTTAACCCAGATCTTGCTACTCAAAGTAGCAAATTTACAAAACTCAGTATCAAGTCCAATGATTATATCATCAACCAGGAGACAAAGTTCTGATTCTGAAAGAGAAAAATAGTTATTCACTGAAAAATATCTATCTAAAGGAAAATTGGGAGGACTGATTATAGATTTTTTTCAGAAGATTCAAAAAATATTCCTGGAATCTGAAAGAAGAGATCAGAATTTAATTAATTTAATGAACATCAAAAAAAATGAAATTTCCTTATACAAAATGGAACACAAAAGAGTATTTCTTGTACTTTTTTAAAAAAGTACCTTGGGGTCAGGTGGCACAGTGGATAAGGCACCAGCCCTGGAGTCAGGAGTACCTGAGTTCAAATCCAGTCTCAAACACTTAATAATTGCCTACCTGTGTGGCCTTGGGCAAGTCACTTAACCCCATTTGCCTGGCAAAAAACCTAAAAAGAGTACCTTAGAAACTTATTTTTTAAAAGTTTATAGTTTTAAAAGTATATTTTAAAATAAATGAATTAAATATGCTACTATCAACACTTGCCACTTACTAGCTGTCTGACCTTGGGCAAGTCACTTAACCCTGATTGCCTTGCATCCAGGACCATCTCCAGTAGTTCTGATTCATATCTGGCCACTGGCCCTAGATGGCCCTGGAGGTAAAAGTGAGGTTGGTGACTTAGCATGGCTCCTCCTCACTCAAATCCAATTCATATGCTTGTCATGGCATCACCTCCCAAGAAGTAGCATATTTCATCATAGGCCTTCTGGAATAGTTACTGATCATTTTCATTGGTCTGAATTCTTAAATCGTTAAGTCATTCGAAGTTGTTTTATTACAAAGTTGTTTTTCTTTACAATGTACTATACAAATTGTTATCACACACTTCTCACTTTGCTCTACATTAATTCATACAAGTCTTCTCAGTTTTCATGAAAATGCCTCTTTCATCTTTCATTATTGTGCAATTACTTTCCATTGTGACAACACAACATAGTTTGTTCAACAACTCCCTATTTGATGGACATTCTGTTGTTGTCAGCTACAATAAAAATGATTATTCTTATAGCATCTTCTGGACCCCACCTTCTTCCCTATTCTAAGCCAGTGTCTAAAGTTGTGGAAAATCAAGAACTCAGAGGAAGGGAAACTGACAAGCCAGAATTATTCACCATTAGTGAACTCTTTTTTTTTTTAGGTTTTTTCAAGGCAAATGGATTAAGTGGCTTGCCCAAGGCCACACAGCTAGGTAATTATTAAGTGTCTGAGGCTGGATTTGAACTCAGGTCCTCCTGTCTCCAGGACAGGTGCTCTACTCACTGTGTCAACTAGCTGGCACGATTCCTGCCTTTCTAATCTGTACTATTGGCTTTGGTTTTCAGTTCTCTGTTCATGTAAAGACAAGTTTGGGGGTTGTTGTTATCTGGTATTTCAGTTTTCCCTCCTGTCTAGTAAATATTCTTCTTGATCTCTCAATTATATTTGAGAGATTTATATAGATATGATTTTCATCTATTCTCCTATATCTCTAGATGTTAAAAACATTTTTGTTCCACTAAATTTGATAGATTTAAATTGTAGTTTTCTTTTTTTCTCTGTGACTTTAGCTTTCTAGTTCTTGTTCTTATAGGCCTTCACAATTTCTCTGTGCTCTTTTTAGGTGATGAGGCCTCTCCACATTTGGTGGCATTTCCCTTTATCTTTCAGGTCATTAGGAATATATCTTTTAACCAATAAAGCTTGTATCCTTGTCCTGATCTTTTTACTTTCAGAGAGAGATGATTTCTACTTGGACTGCCAAAATTCTTCTCTTAAGCAATGTTTTCCTATACAATCTTTTTCAGCTATTTCCTTTAGCCTGATAAACCCTTTCTTAAAATTCTTTGTCTTTATTTTAATGATTACCTTCCTGCTTTGGAATATGGTATTCTATCTTTGTGTAGACATAATTACTTTTAAAAGTTATTTCAGTTACCTTTGAATTTGCCTAAAAATACATAATTTCCCACTAAAATATAGATTTATAACATTAGCTATATTTCTATATAGCATATTTTAAACCTAACATTAGTATTCGCATTAGATTACTTCATCACAATAATATCTTTATTAGCAAAGGTTTCCAAGTCAGAAAATGTAACCTAGAAAGGAATGAAGACTTGACTGTCCTGAGCATCCTCATTGAAAAGGAAGATTTATGCTTGAATTCTGTAGGCTAATTGAAAACATCTTTGCACAACTCTAATAGCAAACAGGGAGGGAAAAATTTGACAGTTGACAATTCCTACTATGTGCCAGATACTGTCTTCCCATTTTACACTTAAGGAAATTGAAGCATGACCTAATTGCTTCTGACAGGATAAAAGAAATGATATGAGCCTCAACCTCTTTTGATATGATTTTCATCTATTCTCCTAAGTCTCTAGATATTTAAAACATTTTTGTTCCACTAAACTTAGAGATTATGAACTTTTGGTATAACAACTCAAATTATAAACATTGTTCTCAAATTTTTATGATTTAAAGTTATGTGTTAGCAACTGTGGGCAAAAGTTCTATTTATGAGGATAGTCTGGTTTCAGTATAGTTTATTTGTTAAATTCACTAGCATATTTTAAATGGCACAAGTAATATGGGAATTTTTCATCTGTTCTTTTAGGAAAGATAAGAAACTTTATTCATATTATTCTAACCATGTGGTCATATTATAAAGTATTAAGCAAGTATCAAGTTTTTGCAACCTATTGAAATGTATTGCCCAGTTTCTACTCTTTCCTTACAAAATCTGTGATGGTAATTTCAAGACATTTCAAATACAATATCAGATGGTAATGATAGGGTCCTGGATTGCAATCCTAAACTCCAGCATTTCTACAAATAAATCCATATCATTCAGTTCTTTGTTGACAAGTTGGTTGCCTTCAGGGAGATGTTCCAGATACAAGTATATAAAGATAAATAAGATTCCTTTGTCAAAAAGGAGCAAAAGGATTGGTAGAAGTTCTCAATGTATTTATATATTAGATTAAGAACTTAAAGAATTACTTATGGACTTTTGGAGAAGATGGCGCAGAGAAGACAGGCACAGTTCTAAAGTCTCCTGATCTTTCCCCATCTATCATATGAAACAAACCTCTTAACAGAAATCCAACCCACAAAACCCAGAAAGACAAGCCAGGAGAAAGAACATCTACCTCAGGATTTGTCTTCTGCAGCTTTGGGTGAGTTTGGGTGGGCAAATCCAGATGCAGAGGGCGGATCAGCCCCAGATCAGCCCCAGATCAGCCCCAGATCAGTCAGATTATCTGTTAAATTGGAGCCAGGGAGTCTGAGGGCCCAAGAGATGGACCTGCTGAATCAGCGGTGGGGCTAGACCCGGGGACTTGAGTCACCTAGGGAGCAGAGGTGCGCTGAACCTCTGGAGCTTGCTGACAGGGCTGGGGAGAGAGTTGCAGTGCAGGAGAGCTGTGGACACCATCCCTGGGCTCCTCAGGTCTGAGGAACTCTGAGTCCACACCTCCATTGCAGCTGAGGCCTTTCCAGGAAGAAACAATTGCAGACTACTTTTGCCTCAGGCACAGGTGCATGAGCAGAAGAACCAGCCCAGCTGACAATAGGAAGAAGGATGACCTCACCCCAGGGTAAAGCCCAACATTGATTGAAGGCAAAAGAATTCAATAGCTCTAACCCCATCCTTCAAGCTAAGGGAGAAGGCCTCAATCAAGGTCACAGAAACTCCAGAGAAAGCAAACAGCACCTCCTACTGGCCAGCCAGAGAAATTTCACTCAGTGAGTAAATCCTGTAACAGATCCCAACACCAAACCCCTGTGAACCAGCCCCTCCCCAACTCAAGGTCTTAGCAAAATGAAGAAGGGTCAGCAGAAAGGTGGATCCATAGAAAAATTCTTGGAAGGAAAAGACCCTAACTCAGAGAGACCTAGAACCTTTGAGGAGAATATGATCTGGTCTCCAGTACAGGAAGACTCCCTTGAAGAATTAAGGAAGGAGTTTAAAAATCAATTGGAAAATTTGGCAAAAGAAACCCAAGAGAAGATGAATACCTTGCAACAAGAAAACAAATCCTTAGAAAATACAATTGGACAAATACAAAATGAGAATAAATCTCTTAGATCCTCAATTGGGCAAATGCAAAAAGAAAATAATTCTCTCAAAACCTCAATTGGTCAAAAGTAGAATTGACCAATTGGAAAAGGAATTGCAAAAGGTTAATGAAGAAAACTCCTCCCCCCCAAAAAAAGAATGGAGTCTGCAGAAACAGATGACTTCATGAGACAGCAAGAGCCTGTCAAACAAAATCTAAAAATAGAAAAAATAGAAGAAAATGTAAAATACCTCATTAGCAAAACCACTGACCTAGAGAATAGGTCAAGAAGGGGCAACCTGAAAATTATTGGACTTTCTGAAAACATTGAAGAGAAAAAAAAAGCCTGGACTTAATATTACAGGATCTAGTGATGGAAAATTGCCCTGATATCATAGAACCAGAGGGCAAAGTAGTTATTGAAAGAATACATTGATCCCCACCAGAAAAAGATCCTAAAATGAAAACACCAAGGAATGTTGTGGCCAAATTCCAGGACTATCAGATAAAAGAGAAAATCCTGCAAGCAGCTAGAAAGAAACAATTTAAATATCAAGGAGCCACAGTAAGGATTACACAAGACCTAGCTGCATCAACATTAAGGGATCAAAGGGCCTGGAATGAGATATTTCGAAGAGCAAGGGAACTTGGAATGCAGTCAAGAATCTACTATCCTGCAAAGCTGAGCCTTCTCTTCCAGGGAAAAAGATGGACATTTAACGAAATGGAAGAATTCTAAAAATTCCTGATGAAAAGACCAGAGCTAAATAGACATCAAACAGGAGGTTCAAGAGACACATGAAAGGGTAAAAAAAGGGGGGGGGTGTTAAAAGTAAAAGAAAAAAATAACTGCTATCCAACAAATTGAAATCAGCTGCATCCCAGCATGGGGGAAAAGATTCTCATAAATCTTGAGAATTGTAATTCTAACAGAGAAAATATACCTAGCCAGAAGTGATGGACATTCATGACCTATTCCTGAGACTGCTATCCAATGGGATGTAACTAGCTTTAACCCCACTTGGGAGAAAGACCCTCACAACTCTCAAGAATTTTAACTCTATTAGATAGAATGTACTTAGCTAGAAGTGATGGATACTCAGAATTTTCTTTGACTCAGATAGAATGATTTTTAAAAACACTACCTCCTTAAAAAGGGGGACAGAAAGGAGACAGGAGGAGGGAGGGGATTGAATGGAGGTAAATCTCATTACATTAAGAGGTACAAAATACCTATGGTAATAGGGGGAAGAAGGGAGGAGATGAGAAACACCTGAATCTTCTCATCAGACTTGGCTTAAAGTCAATTTATACATACTTAGTTAACTTAAAAAACACCTAACCTTTCAAGTATTAAAAGGGGGAAAAAGGGGAGTGGGGAATGGAAAAAGGGAAGGGGAGGGGGAAAAGGGGAACTAACAAAAGGAAGGAAAGGGAAAAGGGAAAGGGCAAAGAAAGCAGAGGGAGTGATATAGGAGGGCAAACACACTGAAGGGGATGATAATTCAGAAAGAAAATACTGGGGAATACGGATAAAGGGAGGGGAAAGGGGGGAATACAAACAGAGGGAAGATAGCATGGAGGGCAATAAAGAATAAGTTATCATAACTTTGAATGTGAATGGGAGGAACTCTCCCTTAAAATATAAGCGAATAGGAGAGTGGATTAAAAACCAGAACCCTACAATATGATTTCTCTCTCAACACACTCAGTTTGGATCAATGTACAACATGGAAACAAAATAAAGACAGATTGTTTTTTGTGGGGGGGTGGGGGGAGGGAGGGAGGTAAGATTGGGAGAAAAATTGTAAAACTCAAATAAAATCTTTAAAAAAAAGAATTACTTACAGAACAAGAGTAAGGATGATACATACAGACTACTGGATTTTTAAAATACAGCTAAAAATAGTATATAGATGGACAGGACCCATCAAACTGCTCTGAGGAAGGGAAAGAAACAAGCATTTATTTATTCAATAGCTATTGTATCCACTTTTAAATTTTAAATCCACTTTTAATTCTGAGGCAACTAAGTAGTGCAATGGATAGAGAACTAGGGGCCTCAAGTCAAGAAGACAACCTCAAACATTTCTTACCTCTGTGATGCTGGATAAGATACATAACCTGTTTCCTCATCCATAAAATGGGGGTTTTGAGGATCATATAAGATTATATAAAAAGCTTGTCCTGCAGCTGTTGAATAAATAAATGTAATAATAATAAATCATAATAAAACAAATAAATAATATAATAAATAAAATAATAAATCATCAAAATGAAATAAAAAATAATATTAAATAAATAAATGGATAGTGAAAATAATACATAAATAAATCTAACATGTACTCTGAGAACTTCCACCAATCCTTTTGCTCCTTTGTTTTCTTTATATATACCTGTCTTATGAATATTATCATTTTAACAATAATTATTATTTCCACTATTATCTCATTCTTCATCTTTTTAAATAGGATTCAGATAGAAATGGTAAAAGTTGTTATTCTTATTTTATATTTAATTTTATTAATATTATTATATAAATGCAATGCATATTATGTTTGTATAGGATATTGAGATCGTTATTATTGTTATTTTTATCTGATTGTAATTTTTTCTGAAAATATTTAAATAGAAATGATGTTATCCTGTTAAAATAGTTAGCCTATTATTCTTTTCTACTAGTATTCTAAAGAATTAATATTCTAATATTATATCTAATATTCTAAGAACTATTATTATACAGGTAGATTAATAACTAACTACTTCTTAATTGATTATGAGTTTCTGAATGTAAGTTTCTTTTCTTTATGATTACGGAGATGATCTTATTCTCATCTTTTCTGACTGCATTTAGATAGAAATAGACTTGGTATTATTTGATATCCTTGGTGCCTGGAATTTAACAAGCAATTAATCAGTGTTTTTTTCATTCATTCACATATAATTATGTGATTTTCCTGACTCCAGGCCTACTACTGTATCCATTGAATCCCTTACCCACTTATAGTTGGAAAACACATTTAAAAATATTAGTTGCATTTATTTTAAAATTTATTTTAAAAGTTTGTTGCTACATGCCAAATTCCTTAACCTATTTGATCTGATACTGAAAAGATGAGAATAGAACTGGGATCAGACAATTCTTGGAATCACTAAATATTGGATTTTTAAGCATTCTTGAGTTCATATCATCCAAATTCTCCAATTATTTTAATTTAATTTTTTTTTTTGGTAAGGCAATTGGGGTTAAGTGATTTAACCAGTCACATCAGCTAATAGATGTCAAGTAAACTCAGGTCCTTCAAACTTCAGGGCTAGCACTCTATTGCACTATCTAGTTGCCCCTAATTTTTAATTTTTTAAATTAGCATTTGTTTTCTTTCCCTTTCCCCCTCACTTCTTAGTTGAAAGAAAAATAGAAAGGAAAAAGAGAACTCTTATAACACATATGTATGGTAAAGGAAAACAATTAACTGCATTGGTTATGTCCAAAATTGTCTCGTGCATTTTAAATCCATTCACTCTCTTTCAGGAGATAGGTAGCTTGCTTTAATTTTATTTCTTTGTAATCATAGTTGGTTATCACACCTCTAAAGTCTTTCAAAAATGGTGGCCTTTCTCATATTTTTATTATTACCAAATTTTTCTGGTTCTGCTTGCTTTACTCATCAATTCATATAAGATTTCTCTAAAATTATCACTATCCTTGTTCCTTTTAGTTTCTTTGCTATAAAAAACCAAGTTACTATAAGTTTGGGGATATATAGGATCCTTTTGCTTTCTCTGATTTGATTTCTCCAGCAGTTTTGATAAATAATGAATCCTTCCACCAGTAACTGAAATCTTTGCAACCCTTTAATATATAGCTAATTATAGTCAGGCTGTTTTTTCCTGAAACTATACTCTTGACTAGAAGAGCTTTCCCACCACTCACCCACCCACCTATATACAATCATTTCTTTTCAAGTTGGTTACTGGATATTTCTGTCCATTTGTATAATCCCTCTCTTTGAACTAACTGTTTAATTTAGCTTACCTGGCTTTAAAAATCTATATTCTATACTTGAAGAAGTAAGATCCATCAGAATAGTAGCTCAACTTTATTTGTTGTTGTTGAGTCATTTCAGTAGTTGTATTTGATTCCTGTTATTCTATTTGGAGTTTTCTTGTCAAAGATAGTGGTTTCCCATTTTCTTCTCCAGTTCATTTTATAGAAGAGGAAATTGAGGCAAACAGGTTTAAGTGACTTGTCACAGCTCTCACAAAAATTAACTATCTGAGTTTAGATTTGAATTCAGAAAGATGAGTCTTCTAGACCCTAGATCTGGTGCTCTATCCATTGTGTCCCCTATCTACCCATACTTTCCATTGGTTTCATGTAAAATCTGAATAAAGAAGTGAAAACCGGTGACATTATAGCATCATAGATAGAATCTTAATTTTTCAAAATTTCTTCAAAATGGTATAAATGTATTGCTGCTGAAGCCATTTTGACAATTGTTTTGTTACCCAGAAAGCTCTAGGATATATGCATGGGATTGAATAGGTCTATTGTGCTTCATATGTAGATAGTTCTATAGAACAAGTAGATCTGAGAAATAGACAGCAAACATTTGGCTTGGAAAAATTACATTTTATGATATTTCAATTAATTTTTTTCTAAAAGACTATGACTTGCAATGGATCTTTATGGGAGCTGCCAGATGAATGAAACAAGGACTACATGAAGGAGATTCAAATGGGATTAAAGTATAGAATTAAAAAATTACTCTTTGTAAAGTGATCTGAAGCCAAGCAAAAAAAAAAAAATGCCATCCCACTCCCAAACTGGTAACAGACTAAATGACAACAAAATGGTCCACCTTATGTACAACTTCTGTATGTCAACATGGAGATAATAAAAATTTCACAAATGTACACTTTATGTGCTTGATCAATCATATCCATAATAGAGAAATGTGAATAAGAGAAAGACAAAAGCAATGTAATGAGGTTTTTTTTTTTTGTTATAAAAATGTAAAACCCATAGTTTGCCAGTGTTTATGCTGTGAAAGAGCATTTTCTTGGGGATTTCTTCAAGTATCTGCTTAATCAGATTGAAGCTTTGTTTAAAACAGGAACTCAATTTAATGATCTCAAATACCCAAAGACTCTAATAGATTTATGATTTCTTTGAAGTGCCTCCAACTAATTAAAAAAACTCAACCCATCCATGCATCTCTAGTCTATGCAATTCTTGGTCCTGTCTTCTCATGAATTTGACAAAGAGGGTCCACTTAACATCTGGCGAGGGGTGGGGGGGGTAATATTTCTTAGGATATCATCTTTTATACCAGTAGAGAACTTAGGTAGCTTAGGTTATCTTCCCTAACTCTTATCACATCTATTTTGTTTATTGTTGCTGGTGTTGTTGCTGTTGAGTTTTTCAGTCAGGTCTAATTCATTGTAAACTCATTTGGTTTGCTATTTCATTCTCCAGTTAATTTTAGAGTTGAGGAAACTGAGGCAAACAGGGTTAGATGATTGGCCCAGAGTCATACAGCTAATGAATGTCTGAGACTGGTTCCTGAATCCAGGTTTGGTGTTTTATCCACTGCATCACTTACCTGCCCTAGATTTTGTTATCAGTTTTTTGTTTGTTTGTTTGTTTTTAGGCTTTTGCTAGGCAATGGGGTTAAGTGGCTTGCCCAAGGCCACACAGCTAGGTAATTATTAAGTGTCTGAGGCCAGATTTGAACTCAGGTACTCCTGACTCCAGGGCCTGTGCTCTAGCCACTGCACCACCTAGCCACCCCTCAGTTTTTATATTTATTTGATGACAGTCTTTATACTGTTTATCCTTCATATCCTTTTTAAGCAGTAAGACTCACTCAGGGTACCTTTGATTAATTGAACTCTCCCACTTGATGAAATTACAAATTCAAGGATAATGTAACTGAAGTAATAATACATAAGGATGTTCACTTTCAGATTTTGAATGGTCTGCTTTTACCATGTAAGGGAGTGAAACTTTGGAGTGACTCATTTGTACCTTGAAGAGGGTATTGCCAGGGGTATGCTGGCAAATGTTTAACAAAAACAAAAGCAAAAACAAAATCTACATAGGACACTTTTAAGTTTAACTTGTATCATTGACATTTTCTCCAGTGCATTCTTAATGCTAGACAACCAACAAACCAATGAATCAAGTCCTGATTTATGATATTTATCAATTTCTGAGGTGAAAATGCTCATACTAAAAATATAATTAGCTCTCATGACCTGGTTTAAGGTGGCCTCAACAATGGCAGATCTTTAGATTTAAATCAGCCATGATTGCCTAAGAAGATGATCAGCCATTACTTTTATAGCTTTGATTAAAAAAAAAAACAAGTTGATCTCACTCTGAGACATTCAGGAAGAGAATTTACCTTCCTGCATAGCCTGGCTCTGTAGGAAGATTCCTGTGTTTCAGCATCTTGAGAGCTTTCTCTTTACCTTTTCTCTTAGGCCTCTAAAAGAGTGCAGGAAAGTGGGGGTGAGTTTTCTCTACCTCTCTCCCCCCTCCACTGGCAATGCCATCTTGCAACAGAAGCACATGGCAGCATCATAATGGATTGAATCCAAGCTGTGGAATCTGGGCAAGTAAATGAAAAGAGTCAAGAATCTTGTGCCTGTTATAGGGATGGTATTCCCCAGAACTGAGAATCTTCTGAGCAGAGAATTCTTTCTGAAAGTCCATAGCATTGCCTTAGAACCTGAAATTAGCTGAGAAGGAAAATGGAGGAGATGGTGACTACAGCATCATCCAACATAGCAGCTTCGATCAAAATCAAGTCAAGCAACAGCTGTCAGAAACTGTAAGATAAATATTATCAGTGTCCCAGAAATTCTGTAGTACTGGAAGTGTGAGTTCTCCTGCCCCCACACAACCTCAACATGTCTTGGTCACATATGTTTCCTATTTGTATACCTTGCTGCTTTTGAATTTTCTCTGCGTCCAATCTACCCACTGACACTTTATTTGGGGGGGAGGAAATCCAAGTTTGGGGTGAGGGGATTTTTGCTGCTACTATTCTTATTGTACCATTTCCCTAAATGCCTTTGCTGTGAGCTAATTTTTTTCTCTGGCTGCCTAAATTCAAAATAAATGCACCAGTGGACAGGAGGACCTCATGAGTTTTAGGAGTATAGATCTACAAAGTATCTTAAACTTGGGTTAATCATCTCTTAAAGAAATCAATATGTGAATTTATTTGAGGAGGGGTAGCTGAGAGGATCATGTTATTTTGTAATATGCTGCTATCTTCTCATACCCACCATATGCATTTCCATTGCCTTTTGAATGATGTTCAGTTTTGATGACATTGTGCTGATTACACCAAGCCCTGAAACACCATGGAGTCTCCTAAATGAGATCCGTAATCACTCTAAAGAGTTTAGACTAATTATGTAGGCAGGAAAAAATGAAGTACATAGAAAATGCCTATTGTGATATGATGTGCAATTGAATAGACAATCTTTAAATTTGTCCATCAATACATCTACCCTGGACAGCACTGCAAATAGACAGTGAACTGAACAAAAGGAGGAAAGGTCTATGGGTTGCCTTTGGAAGTTGCAAATTTCTTTACATGGCTCCAGTTGCCTCCTGACAAAAAGGCGCAGCTTTTTTTTTTTTGAGAGAGACAGCATGGTAGAGGAGTTAGGGAGCTGGTGTCTCATAATAGGAAGATTTGGGCTTAAGTCCAGATTCTCCTGAATAATGCCAAAGTAACCCCGAGAAAGTCACTTGACCTCTCACCAGTACAATGATCTAAGACTATAAGTTTTAGTAGAGTTGCCAATTTGAATTAGTAAATTGCTGCTGTTTTTGTTAGTTCTTGTTCTTGAAGAGGACCAAAGAGGTCAGAAGGGTGATGTCTTGACTTGCGAGTGAACTGAATTTATGTGAAGCATTGCTAGATGAAGTTTCTTCATTAGGAATTCTATGCCACAGTGACATTACAGGTCCAGACACCTTCCCACTTCAGTTGGCAATGATGGCTAAAATAATTGCTATTGATTATCATAATTGAATACAAATACCTCTACTATGTTTAAGGCATTATACTAGCTGTTGGGGAGGGACAGAAAGGGTGGGAACAACACTTTCAAGATTCTTATATTCTTTAAGTGTTAAAAGGGTATGCTGTTGAAAACCATAAAGCAGGGTCACTGTTACCACCATAGAGTTCTCAGAAAAGATGATTATCTAATTTATCAAATGGAGGGTGGATATTACTGATTCTGTCAAGAGGCAGAGGTTTAAATGTAATTTTGAGAATAGTATTTATGCAGTATGTGAGCTCTTCTTTGTTTTTTAAGGGTTTGACAAGATGGCATAATGGAGAATAGAAAAGAAATGGGAAAGAACACAGAATATATGAAATAATAAAAGATTACAAATAATCATGATACAGGGAATTATTTGGAAAGGGGTTAATTGATTGACAGGAAATTAACTGTAATTAGTTAATGATATCTTTGTGATTAAAATTAAGTTCAGAAATGTTTTCATTTTGACTCTTCCAAGAAACTTATCCATTTATTTTGATTTTGTTCCTTAGAGTAAATAATCCTGGAATAAATGGAAATGGGATTATTATTAAACAGTTCTCTAAAACTGAAATAAAGATTTGATTAATATTTTTCTTACAAATTTGCTCCTACACATTTCACAGTTTGCTTTAAGTTATAATCTGAATCAAATAAAATCTAACCATTTGTATGAGTAAGCTAAAATATAACAAATATTATTCACTTAGGAATTCACACAGATAGAGAGACTGAATGAAAAGCTAGAACCTAGCAAAATTAGCTTCCAAAACAAGGACTAGGAGTTTAAAAGTTTTTCTATCAATCTCATTTTATCCTCTATCTGGGCTGTTTCCTTTTTTTTTTTTTTTCGTTCTCTCTTTATGAAGTGATCTACTTTATGAATGATGAAGTGAAGGGTGTAAGAATTATGTTATACATTATTTAATCCAAACCAACACACAAAAAAAGTTCTAGAAAGATAAACTTCAAAAATTTATACTACAGGGTGGTTAGGTGGTGCAGTGGTTAGAGCACCAGCCCTGGAGTCAGGAGTACCTGAGTTCAAATCCAGTCTCAGACACTTAATAATTACCTAGCCTTGCAAAAAAAACAAAAACAAAAACAACAAAAAAATTGATACTAGGCTGAGTTAAAAGTTATGGAAGGCCGATACTTTAAACAACTGAGAGAGTCAGTTTGATGGATGTAAACAAAGTTATACTCTAAGAAGCTTGAAAATCCTTGGGAGTTTTCCTGATCCTTCACTAGGCAATTTAGTTGCTCTCAAAACTAGAAAGTGAAATATCCCACAGGAAATTTTCTCAGACTAGATTGGAATGATAGTACTTTGGATTTGGTTCCGTGGCTGTCCCAAATCCCTTCTACGGCTATGATGTTTAATCATAATGAACATATAAGGGCTACATTGCAGTCAGTGCTGTGTCACTATTAATCGTGAGTTTGGTGTAATTTTTTTTTTGGCCTATGGGGTTCAGTGGTTATTCAATAATCATTATTGAAAACTAGGGGAAAACTAAGCTCGAGAAACAATAGAAAAGCTTGAATTGGTTCAATAATCAATAATTTTGAGATAAAAATCCTTGAAAAATAACATTACAGAACTTCCTGGATGGAGTCAATATAATGTTGTGAAGTTAGGAAGCTTCTGGAGAGTTTCCTGAAACAACTTTGGAAATATCCTCTAAATAGAACCTAAATCAAAAGAACCCACAGTAGAACAAAGTGAAACAAGTTTTCAAGTCAGGATACCTTAGAGGAACTTCAGAAAAGGTCTGTCTCATTTGGGTAAAAGAGAATTGTATTCCACTGAAGACAGGAGATCTGGAAAGACAACTGGGAAGGTCTTTCCAGAAGCACAGCTCAGGTCCTTGGTTCAGCAGGCTAGTGATACAGAAGGCCAGCAATGAGGGTCCCAAACCAACTCAGAGAGCAATGTTCAAGCCCTGAATTACTGGTGTGCCTTTGAGTTACCCTAATGCATGAGCAAACCATGAGGATCTGAGAAGCTACAACGGTAAGCCAGGAACTAAACCAAAAGCCCCCAGCTTAAAAAAAAAAACAAAAAAAAAAAAAACTTGACACTATTCTCCCTGTGCCACAGTATAGAAAACTACTATTCTGATAGGGACAATAAAAATTCTATTTCATAAGAGGAAAACACTGACAAAATGCCTACATATGAAACCTCAAAGGGATTATGAATTGGTCTCAAATCAAAAAAGACTTCTTAGAAGAACTCAAAAAAGATTTTAAAAACTAAAGGAGAAAGGAAGAAAAATTGAAAAAAGAAATGAGTCATGAGGGAGATTTATAAAAAAATGACTAAAGAAAGCAATATCTTTAAAAAGTAAAACTGATCAGTTGAAAAGGAAAACAACTCCTCTAAAAGTAAAATAACCAACTGGAAAAAGAAAAACAAAAGCTAAGTGAAGAAAATAAAATCCTAAAAATTAAAATTGGTCTAATTTAAACTAATGATGCTATGAAACATCAAGATTCTACCAAACAAAACCAAAAGACTAAAAAAAATAGAAGAAAATGTAAAAATTCCCTTAGGAAAATGGATTGATCTGGAAAATAGATCCAGGAGAAGTAATTTTTTTGTTTACCTGAAAACCAAGATCAGAAATAGAACCAGGACAACATCTTTCAGGAAATTATCATGGAAATCTGCCCTAATATCCTAAAACAAGAAGACAAAATGTACCTGAAAGAATCCATCAGTCTCCTGCAGAAAGAGATCCCCATATTATAACTCCAAGGAATAATGTATCCAAATTTAGAATTCTCAGCTTAAGGAGAAAATACTGTAAGCAACCAAACAGAAGCAATTTAAATGTCAGGGAGCCACAGTCAGGATTATACAGGATTTATCAGCTTCAACAGGAAAGAATCAGAAGGTCTGGAATATGATATTTCAGAAGGCAAAGTATTGCTAACTAAGAATCAACTTTCTTGTAAAATACAGCATATTCTTTCTGAGAAAAAGATGAATTTTCAGTGAAATAGAGGTCTTTTAAACTTACCTGTTAAAAAGACCAGAAGTGAACAGAAAATTTGAACTTCAAATACAAGATTTAAGAAAGTATAAAAAGGTAAAAAGAAAGAGAATATTAAGAAAATTTCTTTCCTAAGGAGATTGGCAAAGTTAACACATATAGAGAAAATGTCTGTGAGAGACTAAGGTAAACTGACATTTGAGAATGAGTTTATGGGGAATTTGGAAATGTATCTTCTTTTAGCAATTCTAGAGAGACATTTTGAGAGATTTGAGTTTTAAACATTCAGGATAAAAGTCAATCAGAAAAGAATTACTGAGAGATTTGAAATACTATCTTGAAAGAACTGAATTGTTATACTATATATTCAGTTGTTTTAGAGTAATTAACATTTTTCACCATTTACAGGAGACTTACAGTCAACAAATTGTACTCTGCTTTTAATAAAAAAAGAGATTGTTCTTCCTTTGATCTTTTGTACAATATATTATTGAGACATTAATTTAATTTATTTAATCTTAAAATTATTAGCAAATTAATTTAATAGATTTTAGTAAATACTCAACAAGCTAATAAATATTTGTTAATACATTAGATTTTTTCTAAGCCTATGAGAAAAGAAACTTATTGGGGAAAGGTTTCCTTGGTTTTACAGAGTTAAGGACTCAGTGATTATTAAATGATTGATTATTGATTAAGAAATTTTGCATTTTACTCACTTGAGACAATATGAGATATATTATTGATTACTTTTAAAGGAAGTAAGAAAAAAGTTAATAAAATGGTATATATATATGTATATAGAAGATATATATATATACAAGAATAGCTGAGAAATGATTGAATTTACTAAACTCAGCAGACCAAAGAGGTATTTTGATTTCTCCTATATTAGTCTCATACATAGAAGCTAGCCAAATTTATTTTGGGTTTACTTTTTTTTGCTTATATGTTTGTCTAATTATCATTGTGAAGAACTACTTTGGACAGATGTATTCTAAATTTACAAATCAAATTCATATAGAATCATCTGTTCTAGAATATCACCTTGTTAGACTATTCATTTACATTTATCTTCTAGGTATCCAAAATGGATCCCAAAATTCTTAACATACTCCAGACACATAGATGACTTGTATCATCTTGGAATAGAAAAAACACTATTACATTTTGGAAAATGGTAGTCACTAAACTATGGTTTTCATATTAAGATTCAAAAAGAACCAATTTCCACCTGATACATGATAGTAGTTTAAGCAGAATAAATCATGATTGGAATTGATCTGTTGCCAAGATGTTTAGGCTAGAAACTCTTACTCTATTCACAGATTCAATGGGGTTATAATTAGTTTGCTTTTTGTGGAATCTTTGATTGGATACAAACTGGTTTTTAACAAAATGTTCACAAGAGTTTATAAAAATGTCATTACTCTCAAAAACCAGGCATATATAATCTGAATTCACACAAGTTTTAAATTGTTAATGACCCTAATAACTGGTTAGGGCTTCAACTTTGAATCCTACAGATCTTTGTAGCAAACATTTCAATGTCATTCAAGAGATTTCTTCCTTGTTGCTCCATTATTGCTATAATGATGTTTTTGGAAATTTGGATTAGGGGATTGCTCACTATAATTAGATATTTATTACTTGACCTAAATTTTACTTTTTATATTTAAAGTCAATTTTATAAATAAATAGCTTTCTTCTTTGTCCTTTAGTATTTATAATCTTGAGTCTTCACTTTGCCATTTGCAAGTTGTGTGATTTTGAGCAAGTTACTTGGGATATAATTTTCTTGACCTTGAGTTTCTCATCTGCAAAATTAAGACAGTAGGTGACCTTTGTTTTGTTTTTTGTTTTGCAAGGCAATGGGGTTAAGTGACTTGTTCGAGGTTACATAGCTAGGTAATTATTAAGTGTCTGTGTTCCGATTTCAACTCAGGTCCTCCTGACTCTAGGACTGTTACTCTATTCACTGTGCCACCTAACTGGCCCAATAGGTGACTTTTAATAAAAAGAAATCTAGTAATAGTTTTAAGGAATCTCATTTGATGGATGTTTATATTCAGAGGCAACTGCTTTAGGACCAATGTTGTAGTTGGACTATATTCTGCTTACTAAATTAAAAAAAGTAGTTAATACAAAAAATGCTATACTAGACTTCCAGCCAAGATGTCAGAGAGAAACTAGGTATTGTGTTTTGGTCTCCTTCCTTTCCCTCAGAATCTATATGAATCAAGCCTCTTAATAGATTTTGGAATGGGAGCAGAAGACTGTAATGTGCATGGTGGGCAGACTGGGAGAGATCCGGCACATCTGCCCAGTTTACCCATCAAGCCAATGCAACTGGTCTGGATGGCCTGAATGGAGAGCCCTTGGCATTCTCAGGGGAGCAACCAGTTTTTCCCAGTACAAACATTTAACAAGCCTCAGGTATTTACACCTTTCTCAAAGGTACAGGCAATGGTGCTGGACTATGCAGAGAGAATTTCTGGCATTTCCCACCCTAATAGCTTAGCCCAAAAACTGGGTTGCATTCAGGACAGCCTCAGGTATAGGGAGTGGGAAGCTGACATTCCCAACACAGATAATACAGAGAAAGCTTCTGGCATTTCTTACTGGTTGATCCACTGAGTAGCCCCCTAATTCCTAAACTCAGTAAGCAAGGCTTCTTGGGTTGTCAACACCATAGATCTGAGAACAAGCCACTCCTCCAACACAAGACCCTAGGGAAAGATAAATCCCCAAATGGAGAAAGGTCAGTACAAAGTAGGGTACTATATGTGAAGCTTCAGAAGAGAATGTGAATTGATCTCCAGCCCAGAAAGACTTCTTAGAAGAGATCAGAAAGGGCTTTAAAAATCAAAAGGAAAAATTGGGAAAAGAAATACAAGAGAAAATTAACATCATATAAGAGAAAATAAATATCTTGCAACAAAAAAATACAGAAGAAAACAAATCCTTTAAAAATACAATTGGCAAATGCAAAAAGAAAATATTTCCTCAAAAACACAATTGACAAATGGAAAAAAATATAACAACTCCCTTAAAAATAGAATTGCTCAAATAGAAAAGCTAAATGTAGAAAGCTAAATAGAGAAAATACCCCCCCCCTGAAAAAATGTATTGAAACTAGTGGAAACCAATGAATTCATGACACACCAATAATCTCTTAAGAAAAATCAAAAAAAATTTTAAAAAGGAGGAAATATAAAATGCCTTACTGATAAAAACAACTGAACTGGAAAATAGCAATTTAAGAACCACAGGATTACTTGAAAACCTTGATTAAAAAAAAGAACCTAGACTATATTCTTCAGGATCCTGCAAGTGACCAGAAAAAAAGTAATTCAAAAATCAAAGAGTCACAATAAGGATTACACAGGACTTGGTTGCATCAGTATGAAAGGATCAAAAGGCCTGCACTATGATATTCTAAAGAGCAAAGGAGTTTGGGTTACAATCAAGAATCAACTATTTAGCAAAATTGAACTTTCTCTTTCAGGGAAAAGATGGACATTTAATGCAATAAGTGACTTTCAAACTTTTCTAATGAAAAGATCAGAAGTGAACAGAAAAATTGATCTTCAAATAGGGGCTTCAAGAGGTACATGAAAAAGGTAAATAAGGGGAAAAGAAAAAGATTGCTATCCAATAAGATTAAACTGATTACATCCTTAACTGGGAGGAAGATTCTCAGAACTCTTGAGAATTATAACTCTATTAGAGGGAATATAATTAGGTTGAAATTATGGACATTCATGGTATATCCATGACTTAGACAGAATTATTTTTAAAAAAAATAGAACCTTAAAAAGGGGGTGGGAACTGTAAAGGGATGGGAGGAAGGGGGAGGCAGAATGGGGTAAATTTTATCACATGAAGAGATGCAAAGGATCTATTGTACTAAAGGAAGAAAAGGAAGGATGTGAGAACTGCCTGAATCCATTCTCATCAAATTTGATTCAAAGAGGGATTAACATACACACTCAATTGAGTTTAAAAATTTATTTTACTTTCAAGTATTAATAGAGTAAGGAGGGGAGATGGAGGAGGGACTGATAGAAGGGAGGGAAGGAAGAAGGGGTAAAGGGAAAGGGAGGGTGGTAGATAGAAGTGGGAAGAAACTGAGGGAGGTGTTATTCCAAAGCAAAACCCTAGGGAGGAGGGAGAAGGGGAAAGGAGGGAAAAATACAAACAAAAGGGAAATAATGTGGAGGGTAATAAAGAGTTAGTAATTATAATTGTGAATGTGAATGGGATGAACTCTTCCCTAAAACTGAAGCAGATAACAGAATGGATTAAAAACCAGAATCTTACAATATGCTGTGTACAAGAAACACATCTGAAGCAAAGAGATACATACAGAGTAAAGGTAAAAGGCTGGAGAAGAATATATTATGCTTTAAATGAAGTGACAGTGTAGGTTTAACAATTCTTATCTCAGACAAAGCAATCACAAAAAAATAGCTCTAATTAAAGAGCTAAAGAAGGAAAACTACTTCCTCCTAAAAATGCACCATAGACAAAGAAATAATTTCAATACTAAATAGGTATTCACTAAGCAGTATAGCATCCAAATTCTTAGAGGAAGACTTAAAGGAGTTACAGGAAGACATAGACAGCAAAACTATAATAGTGGGGGAACTCAACTTCCTTCTCTCAGAATTAGATAAACCTAATCATAAAATAAGCAAGAAAAACATTAAGAATGTGAATAGAAGGGGCAATTAGGTGGCACAGTGGATAGAGCACTGGCCTTGGAGTGAGGAGTACCTGGGTTCAAATCGACCTCAGACACTTAACAATTACCTAGCTGTGTGGCCTTGGGCAAGCCACTTAACCCCATTGCCTTGGAAAAAAAAAATCTTAAAAAAAAAAAAGAATGTGAATAGAAGGGGCAGCTAGGTAGCGTAGTAGATAAAGCACGAGCCTTGGAGTCAGGAGTACCTGAGTTCAAATCTGGTCTCAGATACTTAATGATTACCTAGCTGTGTGGCCTTGGGCAAGCCACTTAACCCCATTTACCTTGCAAAAACCTAAAAAAAAATAAAAAAGAATGTGAATAGAATGTTAGAAAACTTACATATGATTGA